>NC_091982.1:200972601-201231350 GCF_044704955.1 Pristiophorus japonicus | reverse complement strand
GGGAAGAGGAGGGGGGGGGGGGAGAGAGGAGGGGGGGGAGAGGAGGGGGGGGGAAGAGGAGGGGGGGGGAAGAGGAGGGGGGGGGGAAGAGGAGGGGGGGGGAAGAGGAGGGGGGGGAAGAGAGGAGGGGGGGAAGAGGAGGGGGGGAAGAGGAGGGGGGGAAGAGGAGGGGGGGGAAGAGGAGGGGGGGAAGAGGAGGGGGGGAAGAGGAGGGGGGGAAGAGGAGGGGGGGAAGAGGAGGGGGGGAAGAGGAGGGGGGGAAGAGGAGGGGGGGAAGAGGAGGGGGGAAGAGGAGGGGGGGGGGGGGGAAGAGGAGGGGGGGGGGGGGGAAGAGGAGGGGGGGTGGGCCCAATTTCTTAAACATTTTACTTTTTATTAAAATAGATAAATTTGAAGCTGCACAAAATTAAAATTAATTTTTAATCTTTGTTAAGCAGTCAATACACTGTTAGAACTCCAGTTACACCTAATCCCTTTGGGTCTAAACTTTAGTAGGGAATTTAACAGCCTAATTACTGCCAAAGAGTTGGCAGATGGTACAATGGGATTAGTTATTCCTTTCTCCTCGAACCCAAAACTTGTACCATTTATTGCTGGTTCTGTGGTTGGGGGAGGGGGGGCACAGTGCAGCCTGTGGAGGAGCAGTGAATGACAGACTGCAACTTCAGGATTTCCGCATCAGGCTGTGCATGCGCCAAATCCCAAAGTTGTGATCAATTTCAAAGGTGGAATGATGTTGAATGCTGCCAGTTCAGTCTCATCCCAATTGCAAATTCCTGACCAATGTTTATCCTGAATAATAGTACCCTGAAGCTGCTCTTATATTTTGCTTAGTGTCAATGCTAGTGCTGTCGGCCAATACCTGGATCTCACATGACCGTTAATAGCCAATACCAAAATAAACTTGCCATATTCAGTAAGGTCAGCAACTGGGAATACCCAGCTAGAAAACACGTTTGTCCAGCCAAAATGAATGTGACGAAATTACTGTTCAAAGTAGCTTTTGAACTTGTATCTGAATTTTAAATGTTAAAGACAGGGACTGCTCAAAGGCATTCCAATTGAGATTTGGATGTCAGTGATCCTCATTCGGCGCCAATGGGATCGTAAAGCTATCGGAAGAAAGGTGGTATCGACAATCAAGATCAACCACGCAAATGGTACAATGGGGTACGTTATTCCTTTCTCCTAGAACCCCAAAACTTCTACGAATTCGAGAAGCTAACTTCAGATAAAACTAGACAATGTGAGGAAAACAATGTCCTCCTTTCTGCATGAAGGAAAAAAACATTCCAAGATCTACAAAGAAAAAAAATGGAGCCTGTTAACTCTTTTTGTCATTGCACCAAAGGTAGCAAAATAGATATTTCTGTCGTAATTAAAAGGTAATTAAAAAGAGACTGCCCCAAAACATTGACACCCGATCTGAAGCTACGTCCAAAGTTCTAATCTGGAGCTGCAAACAAATGAGTATCTAGATCCCTCAAAACCTCAGGAGACTCGGGCTCAGAGAGGTGGCCAAACTCTTCCAAAGAGAAGAAATCCAGCTTATTGAGCATATAGACTTTCTACAATGCAGATATTTGAATCAGTGCCTAATCAGAGAGTAGATTTTATGTTACTACAAGCAGAGACCAGAATTCTTAAATACTTCATACATTTAAATCTTTCAAGAGTTTCTATAAGCTTATTTATGTGATGAGTGCAATGCCAAATTAGCCTCCGTGCATTACTTTTCAGAGTTTATATACCATCTGCTGTCTCCATTCTCCTGTAGGCCCATTAAGTGCCAGGTCTCAGTTTATTAATAAATTGGTCTTCTGCAATGAATCTACATAAAAGTGAAGGTAGTGGATGGAGAGTCATCTCTATCTATTTCAGAGGCCTGGAATAAACATCGAGACAGTATAGTGCATCGAAAGTACTTGAAGATATATCACCAACGATGTGTCCACAAGATCCTACAAATCCCCTGGGAGGACAGGCGCGCCAACCTCGTCCAGGCTAACATCCCCAGCATTGAAGCACTGACCATACTCGATCAGCTCCGCTGGGCAGGCCACATTGTTTGCAGGCTAGACACAAGACTCCCAAAGCAAGTGCTTTATGCGGAGCTCCTTCATGGCAAACAAGTCAAAGGTGGGCAGCAGAAACGTTACTAGGACACCCTCAAAGCCTCCCCCATAAAGTGCGACATCCCCACTGACACCTGGGAGTCCCTGGCCAAACACCGCCCTAAGTGGAGAAAGTGCATCCAGGAGGGCGCTGAGCACTTCAAGTCTCAACACAGAGAGCGTGCAGAAATCAAGCGCAAGCAGCAGAAAGAGCATACGGCAAACCAGTCCCACCCACCACTTCTTTCAACGACTATCTGTGGCTCTAGTATTGGACTGTTCAGCCACCAAAAAAAACTAACTTCAGGAGTGGAAGCAAGTCTTCCTTGACTCTGAGGGACGGCCTATGAAGATGATAATGATGATCACACCATTTTGCATGACTTAAGACACCAACTAATTGAACCATTTACTATATTTACAAGACAAAAGGAGCTGTTGGTGCCAGCTAATCATGTGACCTGGTAAACAGTGGATCTCCACTAGTTATAACATACTCAAGTAGTTTTATACATGGTACTGACTGATTACATTACTCATGTCAGGAGTCAAATACAGTACTACAAAAGTTTTATAATGTTGTGGCAATTAACATTTAACTTGTAAAGTTTACATTGCATGCTTTACTATTATACTTCTAGATGTAGAAATATACTCCTCAGTCATGTTATGGTAATTGTGATGGAACTGCAAGATGAGTTTTGATTAAATTGATCGCTATTTTCATAATATATCTGCACCGTATCCTTAATATCCAACGAGTCAAGGGTTAACTGATTAAATTTAACGTGCAGCACAACTAAAAATTAAGGACTTTTTGCTGCAACAATTTTTTGGCTACTTGACATGCTGCGATATTTATAATCATAATTTAACCAAAAGTAGCTGAATTTTTGTGCTCAACAAGGTGAAGCGATAGGAGGTTAGTTAATAGGTCACTTTCCATTCAGGCACACTTGTCAACATCAAGCTCTCCCAGCTCATGTATAACAATTGAATGCAATGTAAAGGTGCACCTATTTTTCTCCAGCCTAACAATTCAACAACTTCTATAGCACCTTTAACACAGAAAAACATCCCAAGGCGCTTCACAGGAGCACAATCAGATAAAAATTGACACCGATCCAAAGGAGACATTAGGGCAAGTGACCAAAAGCTTGGTTAAAGAGGTAGGTTTTAAGGAACATCTTAAAAGGAACAGGGGTGGAGGGGTGTAGGGAGGGAATTCCAAAGCTTAGGGCCGAGATGGCTGAAAGCACAGCTGCCAATGGTGGGGCGAGGCAAGTGGGGATTTCACAGGAAGCCAGAATTTAGGAAGCGCAGAGATTGCAGAGGGTTGTAGGGCTAGAGGAGGGTACAAATATGGGGAGAAGAGGTGCCAGAGGGATTTGAGCACGAGGATGATAATTTTTAAATCGAGGCGCTGCTGGACTGGAGCCAATCTAGGTCAGTGAGCATGTGTCCGTCTGTGCACAGAGGCTGCACTCAACATATTTACTGAGGCGTACGAAAGCATGGGCCTTATGCTAAACATCCGTAAGACAAAGGTTCTCCACCAGCCTGTCCTCACCGCACAGCACTGTCCCCCAGTCATCAAGATCCACGCGCAGCCCTGGACACCGTGGACCACTTCCCATATCTCAGGAGTCTCCTATCAACAAGAGCAGGCATCGACGACGAGATCCAACACCGCCTCCAATGTGCCAGTGCAGTCTTCGGTCGCCTGAGGAAAAGAGTGCATGAAGACCAGGCCCTCAAAACTGCCACCAAGCTCATGGTCTACAGGGCTGTAATAATACCCATCCTCCTGTATGGCTCAGAAACATGGACCATGTACAGTAGACACCAAGTTGCTGGAGAAATATCACCAACGATGTCTCCTCCGCAAGATCCTACAAATCCCCTGGGAGGACAGGCGCACCAACATCAGCGTCCTCATTCAGGCTAACATCCCCAGCATTGAAGCACTGACCACACTATCAGCTCCGCTAGGCAGGCCACATAGTCCGCATGCCAGACACGAGACTCCCAAAGCTCTACTCGGAGCTCCTTCATGGCAGACGAGCCAAGGGTGAGCAGCAGAAACGCTACAAGGACACCCTCAAAGCCTCCCTGATAAAGTGCCTCACTGACACCTGAGAATCCCTGGCCCAAGACCGCCCGAAGTGGAGGCAGTGCATCCAAGAGGTCGCTGAGCACCTCGAATCTCAATGCCGAGAGCATGCAGAAATCAAGCGCAGACAACGGAAAGAGCGTGTGGCAAACCAGTCCCACCCACCCCTTCCCTCAACAACTATCTGTCCCACCTGTGACAGAGTATTGGACTGTTCAGCCACCAAAGAACTCACTTCAAGAGTGGAAGCAAGTCTTCCTTGATTCCGAGGGACTGCCTATGATGATGATGATGGATGAATGGGATTGGTGCGAGTTAGGATACGAGCTGAATTTTGGATGAGCTTTTGTACCAGTGTGAAATGTTTTCATTTCCTAGATTAGTCATCCAGTGGCCTCAGTTAGATTGGTAATGTACTGCAAAGTGTATGGAATTAGTGAGTTTTCTATTATGGGCCCATCTCCATAGACACGTTCACTTTTTTTTTTAGGTATGATCGATTTTGAATCCATATCAGAGGTGAACAAACAAACATTTTGCCATAGGTGGAAAAGTTGGTTCTAAACGTCAGTCCTTGCAAGTTGGGCAAAAATTAATGGTCATTCATGAATTATTCTTAAAATAGATAATACTCAAGAAAAAAATGCTTGTACAAGTGTCTCTTCCACATACATCAAATCTTGTTAGAATGCTTATGTCAGCTCTTAAAAGAACATTAGACCATTAAAATCTGCCCTGTAGCACAAGAGCCTGATGCAGCTCGCCAAAAGACAGGCTGCAATACTTAGCATTTCTCTTGATTGTACTGTCTGATGTAACTGTACAGTACTTTTATATATGAGACACGAAGGATGAGTAGGCTTACAGCTTCTTGTGCATCAACAGAATAATCAAATTTAAAGTTCCAACGTCCAAATAAGAAATGATTGAATTTTGACAGATTCAACAGGCACTGTATGGAAGATATAGGCTTCAAGTGAAAAAACATTCAAAATAACATTTTTCAGTACAAGATATTTCTGGTTCCTTGTGTGTTCAATCTACATGGGAATACTCGGTCATACCTTCAACGTCATCACTGGCCATGCGTAGTAATGATTCAGTGAAATTAACTTCCACACTCTTCTTTTCCAAAATTTTTGTTATGATGTCCTGAGTGAGACCAGGATTTTCTTTTTCTGCCTAAATTGAAAGAATTTCATCAATTCAAAAAGTGCTTTCTGAAGTATAGTACACAATTATGTTGTAGCTCTGATTTTATATCATATCTAAAGGTTGATTATTTTTAATTAGGCTAGGGATGATCTGTGCAAGCAAATTGCATAAAATATATGATGACAAGAACAAGACTGAAAGGTTGATAGTTCCAAATATCAACCATGTGTAATACAGGTACAACTTCGAGAATCCAGAGTTTCAGAATCTGTACTGTTCCAAATCCAGACACTGGGACATTCCATGGCGAGGTCATCCAGAATCCTGAAAACGTTTCGGAAGCCGGACCCCGAACCTCGCTCCCGCCTTGGGCCGACTCCCCAACCTCGCTCCCGCCTCAAGCTGACTCTCCCCCTGCCTCCCCCCCGCTGTTCGGCCACCCGACCCACCCTCCCCTCCTTATCTACCTTGGCCCACGCGTTTCCGGACTCAAGACGTCAGAAAGGCGTTCCGAAGTCCGGAAATACAGAAACCTGGGCTCGGGCGTTTCCAGATTCTGGACGTCATAGAGACGTTCCAAAGTCCGGAGGTACACAGAATCCAGAGCGGCCTCGGTCGTGAGGCTTTCGGATTCTCAATGCTGTACCTGTAGCACCACATTAAACAGTTTTACATGCTCCCTTGTAGGTTCTGTCACATACTGTTCTAAGAAACAATCCCATATGCATTCTATGAATTCCTCCTCCAGGCTACCCAGTGCAATTTGATTTGACCAAATCGATATGTAGGTTAAAATCCCCCATGACTACTGCCATTCCCTTTTCACATGCCTCCATTATTCCCTTGATTATTGCCCGCCCCACCGTGAAGTTATTATTTGGGGGCCTATAAACTACACCCACCAGTGACTTTTTCCCCTTACTATCTCTAATCTCCACCCACAATGATTCAACATTTTGTTCATTCGAGCCACGATCGTCTCTCACAACTGCCCTGATATCATCCTTTATTAACAGAGCTACCCCACCTCCTTTCCCTTCTTGTCGATCTTTCCGAATCGTCAGATACCCCTGTATGTTTAATTCCCAGTCTTGGCGACCCTGCAACCATGTTTCTGTAATGGCCACCAAATCATACCCATTTGTAATGATTTGTGCCGTCAACTCATTTACTTTATTTCAAATGCTGTGTGCGTTTAGGTAGAGTGTTTTAATCCTAGTTTTTAAAACCATGACTTTTAGTTTTGACCCCTCCTGCAGCCCCTTTATATTCAGTGGCCCTTTTTGTTTTTTGCCTTGGGTTTCTCTGCCCTCCACTTTTACTCATCTCCTTTCTGTCTTTTGCTTTTGTCTCCTTTTTGTTTCCCTCTGTCTCCCTGCATTGGTTCCCATCCCCCTGCCATATTAGTTTAACTCCTCCCCAACAGCACGAGCAAACACTCCCCCAAGGACATTGGTTCCGGTCCTGCCCAGGTGCAGACCGTCCGGTTTGCACTGTCCCACCTCCCCAGAACCGGTTCCAATGCCCCAGGAATTTGAATCCCTCCCTGTTGCACCACTGCTCAAGCCACGTATTCATCTGAGTTATCCTGCGATTCCTACTCTGACTAGCACGTGGTACTGGTAGCAATCCAGAGATTACTACTTTTGAGGTCCTACGTTTTAATTTAGCTCCTAGCTCCTTAAATTCATCTCGTAGGACCTCATCCCTTTTTTTAAACCTATATCGTTGGTACCAATGTGCACCACGACAACTGGCTGTTCACCCTCCCTTTTCAGAATGTCCTGCACCCACTCAGACATCCTTGACCCTTGCACCAGGGAGGCAACATACCATCCTGGAGTCTCGGTTGCGGCCGCAGAAACACCTATCTATTCCCCTTACAATCGAATCCCCGATCACTATCGCTCTCCCACTCTTTATCCTGCCCTCCTGTGCAGCAGAGCCAGCCACGGTGCCATAAACTTGGCTGCTGCTGCCCTCCCCTGATGAGTCATCCCCCTCAACAGTACTCAAAGCGGGGGATGACTCGAAGGGGACCCCTGCACTATTTTGCAGGGGGATGACCGAAGGGGACCCCTGCACTATCTTCCTTGCACTGCTTTTTATACAAGTCTTTCCTTTGAAAAGAAAATTATGCAGAATGAAAAAATGGATTGCACGATCTAGTAGCAGATCATTTGCCTGTCAATTTGTATGGTCACAGGTTTGAACACCACAACTGGCACAGGCACCACATTACCAGTCCAGTGACATTACCACTCTGCTACCATTCCCGACTTTGGCAAATTATATGACTTTGGCAAAAATAATCCAAGCAGAGCAATATCAGAAATATACAGCACAGAAGGAGGCCAGTTACCAGTCAAGTCTGTGCCAGCTCTCCAAGAGCACTTCAGCCGGTCCCACTCCCCCACTCTTTCCCCGTAGCCCTGCAAATATCCAATTCCATTTGAAAGCCACAATTGAATCTGCCACCACCACCCTTTCAAGCAACAAATTCCAGATCCTAACCACTCGCTGTGTGAAAAAGTTTTTCCTCATATCGCCTTTGGTTCTTCTGCCAATCACCTTAAAACTTAAAACAGGTCTCTCCGTTTCTGCATCCTCTTTAGAATTGTACCCTTTAGTTTATATTGCCTCTCCTCATTCTTCCCACCAAAATGTATCACTTTGCACTTTTCTGTGTTAAACTTCATCTGCCAGAGTTTAATTTAATTGACAGTTTAAAAAGAGGCAACTCGTGTAGAGCACGGCATGCAACAGCAGAGTGGCATTTGTGAGTTTGGTAAGTGGGTAAGTTTTAAGGGTTATTCTCTTTGAACCATTTGGAGGCTGGAATAAATTGTTAGTGGCAATTGGCAGTAGCTTCTAAGTAGCAGTTTAATTTAAAGGGGAAAAGTTAAATAGTTGGGAATCTTTCAGGTTTAGGCAGAGAAAAACAAGGTAACTCTCCAGTAGGAGGCAATTAGCAGCTAGTTAAAACCAGTTTTGTAAACGACTGACCAGTAGTGAGTCATCTGACCTAGATACAGTTTTAAAAAAGGCAGCTCATGCAGAGCAATGAGTGCAACAGCATAGAGTGGCATTTGAGAGTTTGCTAAATGGGCGAGTTCGGGCAAGTAGGGGTGGCAGGTGCTGTTTTGTCTTGTTTTTCCTACCAGTGCTGACACTAGAGCAGCTGATAAGGAGTGTGAGAGTAGGAGACGGAGGCCCAGAGACCAGCCCAACCAGTTGCAGACAAAGATAGAGGGGTGCGAAATCGAGAAGTGACGTCACAGCCAAGCTGGTAAGTGGTTGGCTGTTCGACTGGTAAGTTATAACTCTCTTTTAGACTGACTTTTAGATTGGTTTAATGGCAGCGAACTACAAAGTAGCTGTTTGGTGTTCAAGTAAATTTTAGTATGTAAATTAATTTAAGGGTAAAGTCATGGCAGAAGAGCTCGGACCCGTGGCATGCTCCTCCTGTGCTATGTGGGAAATCAGGGACGCTTCGTGTCCCTGACTATGTGTGTGGGAAGTGTGTCCAGCTGCAGCTCCTAACAGACCGCATTACAGCATTGGAGCTGCGGATGGACTCACTCTGGAGCATGCGCGATGCTGAGAATGTTGTGGATAGCACATTTAGTGAGTTGGTCACACCGCATGCAAGGGTTAGGACAGATAGTGAATGGGTGACCAAGAGACAAGGCAAGAGCAGGAAGGTAGTGCAGGAAGTCCCCTGCGGTCATCTCCCTCCAAAACAGATATACCGTTTTGGATACTGTTGGGGGAGATGACTTACCAGGGGAAGGCACCAGCAGCCAGGTTCATGGCACCTTGGGTGGCTCTGCTGCACAGAAGGGTGGGAAAAAGAGTGGGAGAGCTATAGTGATAGGGGACTTTATTGTAAGGGAAATAGATAGGAGTTTCTGCGGCCGCAAGCGAGACTCCAGGATGGTATGTTGCCTCCCTGGTGCAAGGGTCAAGGATGTCTCGGAGCGGCTGCAGAGCATTCTGGAGAGGGAGGGTGAACAGCCAGTTGTCGTGGTATATGTAGGTACTAACGATATGGGTAAGAAGCGGGAAGAGGTCCTACAAGCTGAATTTAGGGAGCTAGGAGTTAAATTAAAAAGTAGGACCTCAAAGGTAGTAATCTCTGGATTGCTACCAGTGCCACGTGCTAATCAGAGTAGAGGGAGCAGGATAGTTAGAATAAATACGTGGCTTGAGCAGTGGTGCAAGAGGGAGGGATTCAAATTCCTGGGACATTGGAATCAGTTCTGGGGGAAGTGGGACCTGTGCAAAAGGGACGGTCTGCACTTGGGCAGGACTGGAACTGATGTCCTGGAGATAAGTAGTTCGGGAGTGTTTAAACTAATATGGCAGGGGGATGAGAACCTATGCAGCGAGATAGGGCGAAGTAATATGGAGTCAGAAACAGATGGTAGAAAGGTAAAAAGCAATAGTGGAAGGCCGAGTAAACAAAGGCAAGAAACAAAAAGAGCCACACTACATTATAATTCTAAAAGGACAAGGTATTAAAAAAAACAAGCCTGAAGGCTTTGTGTCTTAATGCAAGGAGTATCTGTAATAAGGTGGATGAATTAACTGTGCAAATAGATGTTAACAGATATGATGTGATTGGGATTACAGAGACATGGCTCCAGGATGATCAGGGCTGGGAACTCAAGATCCAAGGGTTTTCAACATTCAGCAAGGATAGAATAAAAGGAAAAGGAGGTGGGGTAGCATTGCTGGTTAAAGAGGAGATTAATGCAATAGTTAGGAAGGACATTAGCTTGGATGATGTGGAATCTATATGGGTAGAGCTGCAGAACACAAAGGGGAAAAAACGTTAGTGGGAGTTGTGTACAGACCTCCAAACAGTAGTAGTGATGTTGGGGAGGGCATCAAAGAGGAAATTAGGGGTGCATGCAATAAAGGCTCAGCAGTTATCATGGGTGACTTTAATATGCATATAGATTGGGCTAACCAAACTGGAAGCAATACGGAGGAGGAGGATTTCCTGGAGTGCATAAGGGATGGTTTTCTAGACCAATATGTCGAGGAACCAACTAGGGGGGAGGCCATCTTAGACTGGGTGTTGTGTAATGAGAGGGGATTAATTAGCAATCTCGTTGTGCGAGGCCCCTTGGAAAAAAGTGCCCATAATATGGTGGAATTCTACATTAGGATGGAGAAGGAAACAGTTAATTCAGAGACGATGGTCCAGAACTTAAAGAAGGGTAACTTTGAAGGTATGAGGCGTGAATTGGCTAGGATAGAGTGGCGAAGGATACTTAAGGGGTTGACTGTGGATGGGCAATGGCAGACATTTAGAGACCGCATGGATGAACTATAACAATTGTACATCCCTGTCAGGTGTAAAAATAAAAAAGGGAAGGTGGCTCAACCATGGCTATCAAGGGAAATCAGGAATAGTATTAAAGCCAAGGAAGTGGCATACAAATTGGCCAGATATAGCAGTGAACCCGGGGACTGGGAGAAATTTAGAACTCAGCAGAGGACGACAAAGGGTTTGATTAGGGCAGGGAAAATAGAGTACGAGAGGAAGCTTGCAGGGAACATTAAGACGGACTGCAAAAGCTTCGATAGATATGTAAAGAGAAAAAGGTTAGTAAAGACAAACGTAGGTCCTCTGCAGTCAGAATCAGGGGAAGTCATAACTGGGAACAAAGAAATGGCGGACCAATTGAACAAGTATTTTAGTTCGGTATTCATTAAGGAGGACACAAACAACCTTTTGGATATAAAAGGGATCAGAGGGTCTAGTAAGAAGGAGGAACTGAGGGAAATCCTTATTAGTCAGGAAATTGTGTTGGGGTAATTGATGGGATTGAAAGCTGATAAATCCCCAGGGCCTGATGGACTGCATCCCAGAGTACTTAAGAAGGTGGCCTTGGAAATAGCAGATGCATTGACAGTCATTTTCCAACATTCCACAGACTCGATCAGTTCCTATGGAGTGGAGGGTAGCCAATGTAACCCCACTTTTTAAAAAAAAAAAGGAGAGAGAAAACAGGGAATTATAGACTGGCCAGCCGGACATCGGTAGTGGATAAAATGATGGAATCAATTATTAAGGATGTCATAGCAGCGCATTTGGAAAGAGGTGACATGATAGGTCCAAGTCAGCATGGATTTGTGAAAGGGAAATCATGCTCGACAAATCTTCTGGAAATTTTGAGGATGTTTCCAGTAGAGTGGACAAGGGAGAACCAGTTGATGTGGTGTATTTGGACTTTGAGAAGGCTTTCGACAAGGTCCCACACAAGAGATTGATTAATGTGCAAAGTTAAAGCACACGGGATTGGGGATAGTGTGCTGACGTGGACTGAGAATTGGTTGGCAGACAGAAAGTAAAGAATAGGAGTAAATGGGTACTTTTCAGAATGGCAGGCAGTGACTAGTGGGGTACCGCAAGGTTCTGTGCTGGGGCCCCAGCTGTTTACATTAATGTACAATGATTTAGATGAGGGGATTAAATGCAGTATCTCCAAATTTGCGGATGACACTAAGTTGGGTGGCAGTGTGAGCTGCGAGGAGGATGCTATGAGGCTGCAGAGTGACTTGGATAGTTAGGTGAGTGGGCAAATGTATGGCAGATGAAGTATAATGTGGATAAATGTGAGGTTATCCACTTTGGTGGTAAAAACAGAGAGACAGACTATTATCTGAATGGCGACAGATTAGGAAAAGGGAAGGTGCAACGAGACCTGGGTGTCATGGTACATCAGTCATTGAAGGTTGGCATGCAGGTACAGCAGGCGGTTAAGAAAGCAAATGGCATGTTGGCCTTTATAGCGAGGGGATTTGAGTACAGGGGCAGGGAGGTGTTACTATAGTTGTACAGGGCCTTGGTGAGGCCACACCTGGAGTATTGTGTACAGTTTTGGTCTCCTAATTTGAGGAAGGACATTCTTGCTATTGAGTGAGTGCAGCAAAGGTTCACCAGACTGATTCCCGGGATGGCGGGACTGACATATCAAGAAAGACTGGATCAACTGTGCTTGTATTCACTGGAGTTCAGAAGAATGAGAGGGGACCTCATAGAAACGTTTAAAATTCTGATGGGTTTAGACAGGTTAGATGCAGGAAGAATGTTCCCAATGTTGGGGAAGTCCAGAACCAGGGGTCACAGTCTAAGGATAAAGGGTAAGCCATTTAGGACCGAGATGAGGAGAAACTCCTTCACCCAGAGAGTGGTGAACCTGTGGAATTCTCTACCACAGAAAGTTAGAGGCCAATTCACTAAATATCTTCAAAAAGGAGTTAGATCTAGTCCTTACTACTAGGGGAATCAAGGGATATGGTGAGAAAGCAGGAATGGGGTACTGAAGTTGCATGTTCAGCCATGAACTCATTGAATGGCGGTGCAGGCTCGAAGGGCCTACTGCTGCACCTATTTTCTGTTTCTATGCCACGTGCCCGCCCATTTTATCAACCTATGACTGCTTGAAGTCGATCACTATCCTCCTCACTGTTGACTATATTTCTAACTTTTGTGTCATCTGCAAATTTTGCCCTGCACACCCAAGTCTAAGTCATTAATATACATCAAGAAAAGCAATGGTCCTAGTACCAACCCCTGTTCAACATCACTGTATACCTTCCTCCAGTCCAAAAATCACCCATTGCTACTCTGTTTCCCATCACTTAGCCAATTTCATATCCATGCTGCCACTGTCCCTTTTATTCCACGGGCTTCAACTTTGCTGGCAAGCCTATTATGTGGCACTTTATCAAATGCCTTTTCAGAATAAGGGTTGCCCATTTAAAATGGAAAGATGATAACTGCTTCTCTGAGGGTCATGAATCTTTAGAATTCTCTACCTCAGAGCTGTGGAGGCTGGGTCATTGAATGTATTTAAAGGTGGAGAGAGACACATTTTTGAAAGATAAGGTAGTCGAGGGTTTGGGGAACGGGCGGGGAAGTGGAGTTGAGGCCAGGATCAGATCAGCCCTGATCTTATTGAATGGCAGATCAGACTCGAGGCCCGAAATGGCCTACTCCTGCTCCTATTTCTTATGTTCTTACGTCCATGTACCACATCAATCGCATTGCTCTCATCAACTCTCGATGTTACCTCAACAAAAAACTCAATCTAGTTAGTTAAACATGATTTGCCTTTAACAAATCCGTGCTGGCTTTCCTTAATTTATCCTTACTTGTCCAAGTGACTTAATTTTGTCCCGGATTAACGCTTCTAAAAGCTTCCCCACTACGGAGGTTAAACTGACTGGCCTATAGTTGCTGGGTTTATCCTTGCACCCTTTTCTGAATAAGGGTGCACCATTTGCAATTCTCTCGTCCTCTGGCACCATCCCCATATTCAAGGATGATTGGAAGAATATGGCCAGTACCACCGTAATTTCCACCTTTACTTCCCTCAGCATTCTAGGATGCATGCCATCCAGTCCTGGTGATTTATCTACTTTAATTACAACCAGCCTTTCTAGTACCTCAGGCCAAAATTGTTTTCAGTCATGACTAAAGTAGTAAGAAAAAAGATTTTTTGAACAAAATAAAAGTCAAAGATCAGTGTACTTCATCTATTAGCTGCCAACCAAGCTAAATAGCTTTGAAGTATGCAAGGAATGCTGAAAACATTCAAAATGTCACATCAAGCAAAGCAACCAGATATTTTGAAGTTTCATTCATTTTACCTTTGGATGGGAGACAGGCAGACATTAAATGATTTTGATACATCCACCTAGCTTGTCCCAAGATTGACTTAGGGTCAAAATAGTCTTTATTACTTTTCCTTTAATTTAAAAAAGGCTTTTATTATGTTTTGCATGCCGATCATTGAAGGCAGATAACCTGGAGAAGCAGAGTCTAAATTATTGAATATGTACCTCAAATGAAGGACAATAAGTTTCTGAAATTGTAGCATAACTGGAGGTCAAAGGTAGATTGGGTGGATCAAAAAAGCAAGATCTATTTCATGTCATTCCCAACACAATTAGTACAGAAACAGAAAGCTAAAGCTCTTAACTGTACTTAGATTTCTCTTGCCAAGAAAACTAAATAAGGCTTTGTTTCATTACAACATGCTACAGCTACAAAAACATTTAGCAAATAAGTAAAAGTGAATCCCATTTTTCAATCTGTTTTGTAGTCCACTGTTCTCTTGTCCATAGCTTTAATATGCATGAAGAAGATCAGCTACTCACTAAATCAGGGTAGTAAATGCAAAAGTAATGGTATCAGGGGTTTGGCATTGGTCATCAGATCCACCATTAATTTTAAACACTACGGGCCCAAGTTTCAGTTGAGGATTAGAACGGCGCACCTCAGAGATCTGCCGATTTCTTGGAATAAAAAGCACGCCCGTTTCCTACCTTGCTATTTTCGACTTCCATGAGGCCTCCTGTAGCAACAAACAGCGGGGGGCGGAGCTACAGCCCTGTGCCTAAAAGCACGCGTGCGCAGTGGAGTCTGCGCAATAGCTCCTGGCCCTCAGATTCTGTGTGCGTGTGCTGCAGACTGTGTGGGAGGGACCCGAAGCACACCGCCCCGAGCCCTGGCCGAGTGGGCTCCTGGAGCAGGTGACCGACGATGCGGAGGAGAAGAAGGACCTGAGCTCGGATCTGGAGACGGCAAACAAGAAATGGAGAAGGAGCTGGCAAAAGTGATCAAGAAGGAAGATGTCGATTGCTCTCTCTGACTGAGGCCATCGAGTGTTCCTTGGGACTGTCTCGGAGATGTTGGGAGGGGCGTGGGTAGCAGGAAAGCAAAGAGATTGGGGGCAAGACGTGAGTAGGATGGGACTTGGGCAGGCTCGTCTGTTTACTGTCGCCCCTCCCTGCCCCCCAACTCCCTCCCTCCCAGCTGTGCTCACGACCCTATCCCTGGCCAAGTGGCCTACCGCTGCTTGCTGCCGGTGTGTATGGGCTGCGTGTGCTTGCTGCTGTGCGCGCTGCTGGAGGGCTCCTGGTGCTCCCAAACGGGTAGGTGAGGTAGGAACTTTTAATTTATTTATTGGTTTTTATTCATTGATTTATTGATTAATTGTTTATTATTGATGGTTATTTTTAAAAATGAAGTGCTCTCTTACCTTTCTCCCCCCCCCAAATCTCTGGCTAGCTGCATTGATTTCTTAACTCTACACAAGGTTTTTCGTGGCGTACAAAAGTGGACACTTACTCCATTCTAAGTTAGTTTGGAGTAACTTTTCACAGTCTAAACTTGTAAAACAGGCGTAAGTGGCTGAACACGCCCCCTTTTGGAAAAAAAACTAAAACGAAATTAAACTAACTCACTGAAACTGGAGCAAACTAAATGTGGAGAATTGCAATTTCTAGGATACTCCAAAAAAAACTAGTTGCTCCAAAAAATAGGAACAAATCCAATTGAAACTTGGGCCCTATATACTGTATTCTTTAAGTATGCTCCAAAAAATCTGTTGGTAAATCGAAACAAAATCTTTATCCTATGACAAAAAACTATACTTTTGGCCAAAAGGTTACAATCACTGAATGGCATGCCACTAATTTTAATTAGGAAATTTGAGAAAATAACCAAATTGTGTGTGTAAAGACAAGCTTAGCATTGCCATAACTCAGTAATTGAAATACATGGTAGCCAGATTTTTAATAATTATTTTAGGAGCCATTATAATTTTGTGGGGAGCATATAATTATGTAATACCAGGTTCAGATATACTTTTCAGTTAGAAAGTAAGATGGGAGGTTTGTCTGGGGGGGGGGGGGGGCAGAGAAGAGAAGGGGAGATTTAATTGCCAATGACATTCATTGATACCCATTTGTTTAGTCGCACTCCTCCTTCCCCTTTCAAAAAAATCCTTTTGACTTTGAAAATGATACTGTGAAGTTCAATTAATATAACATACATATGCTGTGCACTTCTTATTTGATGCATCACCGCCGTGACTGCAGCTGCATGCTTCTACAATTTGATGGGACTTCTGGAGATGGAGATGGTGAGATAAGCCTTAATTTCAACACACAAAGTAAAAAGAGCATGCAAGGTGGTATATTTCAAGCTTAGAAAAAAAGAGAAACGTTCAGAAGAGCACTGGCAAGAGAAGTATCAACTTAAGATAGAAAAAAAGATGTCATGGTTGTGAAAGCAACAGCACACAAGAGAAACCAAGTGTGAGAAAGAGTGAGCACAAATGTGAAAGACTAAGAGCCCCCGAACTAGCACTAGATTGAGTGCGTGAAAAAGTGATGGGTTGGTATGCTTAAAGTGTGGTCGGGATCACCTATTGGAGAATGTTTTGCTTGTACCCATTTCAGCACTGCAATATGTATGAGTAGACCCACTCAGATAAAGAGGCAGTATTCAAAGCTTGGGTGTACTTGGGTGGCATTTAGCAATAAGAACTTTGAAGGAGCAAAAAAAAAGTGTTTTGTACAAGAAAAATAAAGAGTCTTTCATATTTATTCTGGGCAATATTTTATTCCGGTGGATGACATTTTAAACTTTTAGCATTTCTACTGCTATGCTTTTCCGCATTTTCTACCACCTTTTTAAAAAAAAAACATCGTTTTGAATTGGAGGAGCCAAATATCTCAGGCGGCTGTAGGGCTGGAGGAGATTAGAGTGATAGGGAGGAGCGAGGCTATGAAGGAATTTGAAAACAAGGATGATATTACAAATCGAGGCGTTGCTTAACTGGGAGCCAATGCAGGTCAGCAAGCACAGAGGTGATTGGTGAACAGGATTCGGAACATTAGGACAAGGGCAGCAGAATTTTGGGTGACGAGGACCGAATGCGGAATGCCAGCCTGGAGTGCAATGCAATAGTCAAGTCTAGAGGTAACAAAGGCCTGGATGAGGGTTTCAGCAGCAGATGAGCTGATGCAGGGGTGGAGTCGGGTGATGTCACAGAGGTGGAAATGGCCGGATGTGGTCGAAAGCTCATCTCGGTCAAATATGACACCAAGTTTGCGAACAGTCAGTCAGTTGCCAGGGAGAGGAATGGAGTCGGTGACTAGGGAATGGAGTTTGTGGCGGGGACTGAAAATAATGGCTTCGGTCTTCCCAATATTTATTGGAGGAAATTTCTGCTCATCCAATACTGGAAGTTGGACAAGCAGTGTGACAATTTAATGACAGTGGAGGTACATTAAGGCAGAGTAGAGGGAGCTTTACCCTGCATCCGGCCTACGGTATACCTAGCAGATATTTTATACCAGCACTGTATGAAAAAGATGAAGTTATGTTCCTCGATTCAGTTACTTTGATGAGTACGGAAACAAAGGATATTAAGGCTGCTTTAAACAGATCATGAATGGCTTTTTGGCCACGGTTATTTTTATAAATACTGTTAATCATCTAATTTTGAATAAATATCTGAAATGCTAAACACACGAGATTGAGCAGCTAAGCAAAATGCAAGGTTAATTTAAAGCATAAAAAAGTCAATTGGACACTGCCATTATAGGCTGCAGTACACATAGCATAAATTTGTAACAACAATTAAGCTCACCTTAATAAAAGCAGCTCTGAGAGTTTGTGCAGCAGATGGATCAACTTGCTCCAGCTGCAATAAAAGAGAAATTTTAATCAAGTTTAAGGTTGCTAGTTTGCAATGCAAAATTTAAGCTGTTCAATGAACCAGCTTAGAACTAGATCTGCAGAGGTGAGCATATGTATACTGTTCAGAAAGTTATCAGATATTGAAAAGAAATGCTGTTATCTTGAATGAAAAATTGACAAACTATTAGTCACACATTTATTAAACCATATCGAATTTCAGAATAAATATCTGTTATTCACAACTGTCTTGTCTTCACACCACCCAATTCAAGTTTGCTTAACTTGTTCCTCATTACCTGACTGCACATCTCCCAAGCATCATCTGTTTTTGTTCCATTGGCTCACTGCTTCTTCTTTTACAGTTGGCTTCTATTTTACGATCACATCCAGGAGAAATTTTATCTAAATTTGTCCAACATAAGCCACATAGGTACTTTGGGCATTCAAGCAAATCAAACCAAAGAAACCAGTACAGGCGCAACGTTCAGAATCTGGACTTCCGAAAAACAGAATTGTCCAAAAACCAACATTTCGGCGAGCAGCGAGGAGCGGCGGACCAGCAGGCGGCGGGGTGAAAAATTCGGCAAACCTTGAAATCCGGCCCAGATTTGGTCTGCCTTGAGGTCCAAAAGCCAGCAAAACCTGAAATCTGGCATGGATTCAGTCCTGAGGATTCCGGATTTCAAACGTTGTACCTGTAGTACTGTGTTGTGCCTACTGGAACTAATAGCAGCTGAAAGAAATACCCACCTCATTAAACACTGGGTACATCACTGCATAGAGTGGCATGGAAACCATGGAGGTTGTCTCTGCTTCATTCCTCATCTCTTCCATTGTCATCCTTGGTTAATCACACTCTATTGCTAAAAAAGTGCTACAAAGGCAGAGTCAGCATTCACTGCCAAGCCAGTCCTCCTCTTCCCTCCTTGTGCAAGAAAATGAGTCACTACCCTAAAAGAAAAGAAAACATTAAACAAACATTAAAATGTTCTACTGTATACATTAGTAAATATGTGGATGATATATAACCAATGTTTGACATGGGCTACTAAGCCCTTAGGACATGGAACATTTACTTTTTTCTTAATCTCCACAAAAGTTTTGAAGTGTTTTGAGTACAAATTGTGGAGCAGAATTAGTGAAGTGAAGAAACACAAATCAGGAATTAGTTGGGTGGGTTTCAGAAGATGAACCTACATACTCAACTTTGAGCTATCCTGACCAAAATGGGTGGAACACTGAACCAAGCAGATTATAATTATGCCCAAAGGCAAAAGGAGCTGCCTGTAGAGATATGAAAAATGTTTAACATGGTAGGCAGTTACTATTTAAACAAGGTAAATATCAATTCTACTAAGGAACTAAAACAAAATTTACAAGTTCTTTCCAAAATACATTCTCAGAAGTGTTGCTCAACACAGTTGCACTGTTGGAATGTGGAATTGTCAGATAAGCAACTTGCAGCAAATGAACAATTGTCTCCACCCTCTCCACGCAAGTTACAGTACCCAGCCTTCGGAGAAACACCTCACCTTGCAGCTTATAAAGAAACTGATTAAGTAAATTACAGGGCTGGGGTTTTGTGATTATTTGATTGTGACAACTGTTTGCAACTAGATCCAAAAGACCAATGTAAAAGTATGCAATATTGTACAAAGCCACCAAAGAAAAGCTAACTCAAGCCATACATATTTTATCTAAATAGCATATAGAAGTGAGCTTCAAGGTCCAGCAAAAAAATACAAAACTGCTTTATTAAACCACTTGTACAAAACTTACTTGCCGTTAGGTGCTCAAGTAGGTTGCTTAATTTATTAGTAATGGATTTAGTGTTAACCATAAGCACGCTCAAAAGAATGAACAAACTTGAATTTAAATAGTGCCTTATGACTTCGATGTTCGAAAGCACTTTACAACCAATGAAGAACAAGGGCCCGAAATTCATTATATTACCGCTCATTAACCATCTGAAAATACAAGTTGTAAAAAAAAAAACAATTATTGCACACGGCCCCAAAAACGCTAAGTTGATCACTAAGATCCATTTACTATCCGCCCTAAATACCATTCTGAAAAATAAGGTCTTACCTCCTCTCCCCTCCTTCCCCCCAACATCAGCTTTGTCTGCCCACTGTATGGAACCCTCATGACTGTACAATGTACATTAATGATTTAGATGAAGTAATTGAATGTAATATCTCCAAGTTTGCAGATGACACTAAGCTGGGTGGCAGTGTGAGCTGCAAGGAGGATGCTAAGAGGCTGCAGGGTGACTTGGACAGGTTTGGTGAGCGGGCAAATGCATGGCAGATGCAGTATAATGTAGATAAATGTGAGGTTATCCATTTTGGTGGCAGAAACAGGAAGGCAGAATATCTGAATGGTGACAGATTAGGAAAAGGGGAGATGCAACGAGACCTGGGTATCATGGCACATCAGTCATTGAAAGTTGGCATGCAGGTACAGCAGGCAGTGAAGGCGGCAAATGTTGGCCTTTATAGCGAGAGGATTTGAGTATAGGAACAGGGAGGTCTTACTGCAGTTGTATGGCAGGACTGACATGAAAAAAGACTGGATCGACTAGGCTTATATTCACTAGAATTTAGATGAATGAGAGGGGATCTCATAGAAACATAAAATTCTGACTGGACTGGACAGGTTAGATGCAGGAAGAATGTTCCCGATGTTGGGGATGTCCAGAACCAGGGGTCACAGCCTAAGGATAAGGGGTAAGCCATTTAGGACCGAGATGAGGAGAAACTTCTTCACGCAGAGAATTGTGAACCTGTGGAATTCTCAACCACAGAAAGTTGTTGAGGCCAGTTTGTTAGATATATTCAAAAGGGAGTTAGATGTGGCCCTTACAGCTAAAGGGATCACGTGGCATGGAGAGAAAGCAGGAATGGGGTACTGAAGTTGCATGATCAGCCATGATCAAATTGAATGGTGGTGCAGGCTCGAAGGGCCGAATGGCCTGCTCCTGTTTCCTTTTCTATGTTTCGATGTTACCCTTCATTTTCTACAAGTTAAGACATTGTACAAGAGTGGTTAAATTCAATAAAAGAATTTATATAAAATTTTAGAACATTAAAACTTGGAAAACTTTGATAACTTTCAAAAATGTGAAAAATGTAAAACTTTAATAAAGTATATTGAACAATTTACAAACAGTAATAAAAATTTTAATCAAACATAAACCAAGAGCAATATCAGCATTAACAAAACAACCAGCCCTCAAGCCCTGACCACTCCAACTGCTTCTCTTCACTTGTCCTCACCCCCAGCCCCCTCCCCCACCTCTATTCTTCCCATTTCCCCTACCCCTCGGCCTGGCCCTCTCCACGTTGGCACTACGAAGTTGTGCATCCATGGACTGGGTGGTTCACTGCACCGTGGCAATCAGCCTCGACATGTTCTCATGTCAGGCTGAAAGTGCTGCAATGTTCCCAGCTATCGCAGCCATGGCCTGGAGGAGCTCTCGACCTATGTCGATGCTCATCCGAGACAGTCTGACCACGTCCTGGTGTGCGCCTGCCTGTCTTGCAGCATTCCATCTTTGCTGCAGCAACCTCAGTGGATGCCACTAGCGGCTTGACGGGTGCATTGATGTACATCTTTTGGTCCCGATAGTTCGGAAGAGTCGGGAAACCCCAGAAATACCAATGCCAACGAGGAAGTGCCTGCAGGTGCAGACCCAGAGGTTATTTGAATGGCCTGTTGCTCCTCCTCCCTCCCCCACCACCTCAACTGGCTCAACCAGTTCCCCTTCACGGCTCTCTTCCTCCTCTTCGTGTTGCTCATTCACTCAGATCTCCATGAAGGAGGCGGAGGTTGAGGCGGAGGTCAATGCGGAGGCTCAATGGATGCCAGAGATCAAGATGGTGGGGTTTTGAATGCCGGAGGTCGCGGCGATGGCTACTTCGGTGTCATCCAAATCAGCATCTGCAAGTTCAAAACAACATTTCAATGGTTATCAGCAGGGGAGGGGTCAGGGTGGCATGAGTACAGTCTTATTTCAAGGATCACCACTGCTGCATTATTACATTATATATGTGGCTAACAGACAATACATTAAAATGCATGGCATTACATGACCACAACATCACAGTGTATTAAATTATTGAGAGAACATTAAATGATTGCAACTTACCATGCTGTGGCAAGGGATCAGCACCACTGAGTGGTTGCACGGTTGTGCCCACCCATCAAGGCTAAGGCACGTTGCTCAAAATCACAAGGCCAGCACCTTTGGCGGGCCTCCTCCCGTGCGCTACTCAGACATTGGTTGACAATTTCTTCTGCAGAAATTAAAGTAAGTAATCTTTAACCGATTTGTACATCAAACACACACACTTATGTCCCATTAATCCCATTTAGATTTACATTATAAGTAGTAAGGGAGTGCATCAATAAAATCATTACTCACTCCGGCTGCAGCTACAGTGTCATTCCACCTTTTGCAACATGGGTCTCCATCCCTCACGATTGTTCCCACTGCAGACATGGCCTCCCCAATTTCCTTCCAGATGTACTGGTACTGGACCGGGGCTGGCTTCCCATGACCATCCCTTGGTAAGGTCCTGAGACCTTGCCTCCGCCACAGAGACAAGGGTGTCCAGCTCCTTGTCCGTAAAACATGGTGCCTTCACCCTCTGCCCATCTTTCACTTTTCTCAGGGTCTTCTGCTCATTCATGATTTTCTTTACGATCGTGAATAAATCTTTTAGTAATTTTTTTCTGACTTTTCCTGCTTTGTCCGTTGCTTTCGGTACTTTGTTTTCTCTCTTGCTCGGCCTCTAATCTTCTCACGGTCTTCTGTCTTTCTAAGTCGCTGTCCCTCCCAAGCTGTTCCACGCCTGCGCAGTTGACCTCCAATCGCGCCAAAAACGTCAACGTCAGGAAAAAAAACGCGCATGCGCATTAAAAGAAAATCACGTGTATTACCCCCCAAAAAATTGCGCATGCACATTACCAAAAAAAAAATTGCACATGCACAGCTCGGCTTCCGATGTTTGCCGAGTCGAATGGATGCACTGCCTGCCGGCGCCCACGACATTTCCATTAAATTCACGCTGGAGGATTGCTGCGGCAGCGGGCAGTGAAAAGGCATAGACCGTCCGATAATGGCGTGAATCGGGCGGCAGCGGCAGGTCATCAATTTCGGGCATCAAGTCACTTATATCATGCTCGCGTGCAGAATAAATCTCCTTTCCTCATGTTTCAACTTCTGGAGAACATCGAACTAAGAAATAGCAGGATTAGGCTATTTGGCCCCTCGAGCCTACTCCACCATTTAATAAGATCATGGCTGATCTGATCATGAACTCAGTTCCACTTCCCTGCCCGCTCCTCATGATCCTTTACTCGCTTATCACTCAAAAATCTGTCTATCTCCACCTTAAATATATTCAATGACCCAACCTCCACAGCTCTCTGTGGTGGAGAATTTCATAGATTTGCAACCCTGCGAGAAGAAATTCCTCCTCATCTCAGTTTTAAATGGACGGTCCCTTATTCTGAGACTATGTCCCCTAGTTTTAGTTTCTCCTACGAGTGGAAATATTCTCTCTGCATCCTTGTCGAGCCTTCTCATTATCTTATAAGTTTCAATAAGATCACCTCTCATTCTTCTGAACTCCAATGTGTATTGCCCCAACCTAGCTTAAGTCAACCCCCTCATCTCCGGAATCAACCTAGTGAACCTTCTCTGAACAGCCTCCAATGCAAGCACATCCTTCCTTAAATACAGAGACCAAAACTGTACGCAGTGCTCCAGGTGTGGCCTTACCAATACCCTGTACAGTTGTATCAGGACTTCTCTGCTTTTATACTCTACCCCCCTTGCAATAAAGGCCAACATTCCATTTGCCTTCCTGATTTTTTGCTGTACCTGCATAATAACTTTTTGTGTTTCATGCACAAGGACCCCCAGGTTTCTATCATGTCGCCAGTCAATTAACTGATATTTGTGTGTATGTGTGTGAGATGCTTATCTGAAGCTCAACACAATTTGGCTTTTACTGTTTGATCCCTCTGTACAGCAGCATATTGAAATTTTTCTCCATTTAAATTATAATTTGCTTTTCTATTGTTTCTGCCAGTGGATAACCTCACATTTTTCCCACATTATACTCAGTCTGTCAAATTTTGCCTACTCACTCATCCTGTCGATATCCCATTGCAGATTGTGTGTGTCCTCCTCACAATTTGCTTTCCCACCCATCTTTTTAGCAGCAGCAAACTTGGCTACATTACATTCAGTCCCTTCATCCAAGTCATTAATATAGATTGTAAATAGTGGAGGACCCAGCAGCGATCCCTGCGGCACCCCACTAGTCACTATTTGCCAACCAGAAAATGACCCATTTATCCCCACTCTCTGTTTTCTGTTAGTTGGCCAATCCTCTATCCATGTTAATAATATTAGCCCCAACCCGTGAGTTTTTACCTTGTGCAGTAACCTCCTATGTGTCACCTTATTGAATGCCTACTGGAAATCCAAATACACCACATCCACTGGTTCCCCCTTATCCACCCTGCTCGTTACATCCTCAAAAGTACTCCAGCAAATTTGTCAAACATGATTTCCCTTTCATAAAACCATGCTGACTCTGCTTGATTGAATCATGCTTTTCCCACTACTGCTTCCTTAATAATGAACTCCAGCATTTTCCCAACAAAAGCTGTTAGGCTAATTGGTCTCTAGTTTCCTGCTTTTTGTCTACATCCTTTTTTAAAAAAAAAATAGGGGCGCTACATTTGCGGTTTTCCAATCTGCTGGGACCACCCCAGAATCCAGGGAATTTTAGTAAATTACAACCAATGCATCCACTATCTATTCAGCCACTTCCTTTAAGACTCTAGGATGTAAGCCATCAGGTCCAGGGGACTTGTCCACCTTTACTCCCATTATTTCATTAATGATAGTGATTGTATTAAGTTCCTCCCTCCCTATAGCCCCTTGATTATCCACTATTGGGATGTTTTTAAGTGTCTTCTACCGTGAAGACAGATACAAAATATTTGTTCAACGTCTCTGCCATTTCCCTGTTCTCCATTATTAATTCCCCAGTCTTACCCTCTAGGGGACCAACATTTACTTAAACCACTCTTTTCCTTTTTATGTACCTGTACAAACTCTTGCTATCTACTTTTATATTTCGTGTTAAGGATACTGCAAATTTTTCCATTTCCCATACACCAGTTGCCTTTAAACTTGAGTAAAGTAATTAGTTTGCCAAATTAGGGGCAGTATTACTTAGCACACCTATAACCACCAAGGACCAAGTTCGGTTTTTCTCCATCCAATGCATGGAGCACTTATAACTAGCTAAAATAAACTCATTCCATCAATCTGGGCAGGATTCAAATCCAGATTCCAAAAATCAAAGAGGGTCCAAAATTCACCACCATTCAGTTCAATTTTTTTGGAGCCAATAGTGTTTTTTGGAGCTAACTTAATTTAAGGCAATTTTGCTTGTTCTAAATCATTGCAATATTCAGTGATGCTTGTTAAAATGTCTACTTTCAACAGTTATGCAATAAATGCCATCCAAAACTGTGCTGCACAAATAGCAGGAAACATGTCACAGTTCCATTATCTGCATTACAAAACTACAAACACAGTTCAATCCAAAGTTAACTTGGAAAATTAATTTGCTAAATATTGAAATTGACAAATATTAAGATATTGTGCAGTTTGGCCTCCTCCTGTGCTGTATCATTCTGTGATTCTATAAACAGAGTTCAGGTAGACTGTATAAACATTTCATGTGCCTGCTATTATGCTTTATTGTAATAAAAACAATACCGATTAAGAAATATGAAGACAGGATATTGGGCTCAATTTTCCCCAGTATTTGCGCTGGTTTTTTTTGGCGCAGGCTGCTTTTTCTGGCCTAACTTAAAAATCTCCAGTTTCCCCAATCAATTTGCAACAGCGTAACTCGGTTACAAATTTTTTAAGTCCATTTTTTTTTTCAGCCAAAGTGGGTGTAACCAGCCACCTGCACCACTTCTGGCCACTTAGAGAAGTCTGGCCAGCTGAGAGTTACTCCAGTTCTGATTAGACCAGCGTTTGTGGTCTGTCCTGAAAAACCTTCCTTAAAGTTAAGGAAATCGGCACAAGAAAGGAAAGCGGCGCAGCAGATGCCCGGACACACTAAGAATTGAAAAACACAGCAGCAACTTACCTCCAAACTCACCCGAAGGCTATCCAGTTGCATTCTGGGTCCCCACACACAGGAAGGCTGTCCGGTTCCATTCTGAGTCCCCGGTTCACACACACACACACACAGAGTCCGGGTGTGCGTGAAAGTACAGACACACACAGGACGGGGTTGGAAGTAAGGTGGTGCGATGTGTTTTTCAATTCTTTTAATGTGTTGGGAGGTGTCTGTATGCTTCACTTTGCAGCCTCAGCTCGCATTGTGTACCTGGTTACCAGAGCAGCCCGATCTTTTTGGCGCAGATCAAGGCTCCAACCCCCTCGGATTAGGCCACGCCAAAATGGAAATCCAACGGTGAAACTTACAATACTTTTGTTTTGACATGCTTGGGCCCCCAAAAATCGGGCGGAACTCTTCAAGTACACCAAAAAAAATGCTTTGGGGAAAATTGAGCCCATTATTCCTATTACAATGTAACAGGCAGGGTAAGAGGTGGAAACATAGAAAATAGGTGCAGGAGTAGGCGATTCGGCCCTTCGAGCGTGCACTGCTATTCAATAAGATCATGGCTGATCATTCCCTCAGTACCCCTTTCCAACTATCTCTCCATACCCCTTGATCCCCTTAGCCGTAAGGGCCATATCTAACTCCCTCATTAATATATCCAATGAACTGGCATCAACATCTCTCTGCGGCAGGGAATTCCATAGGTTATCAACTCTGAGTGAAGAAGTTTCTCCTCATCTCAGTCCTAAATGGCCTACCCCTTATCCTATGTCCCCCGGTTCTGGACTTCCCCAACATCGGGAACATTCTTTCCACATCGAACCTGTCCAGTCCCGTCAGAATCTTATACTTTTCTATGAGATCCCCACTCATCCTTCTAAACTCCAGTGTATAAAGGCCCAGTTGATCCAGTCTCTCCTCATATGACAGTCCAGCCATCCCTGGAATCAGTCTGGTGAACCTTCACTGCACTTCCTCAATAGCAAGAACGTTCTTCCTCAGATTAGGAGACCAAAACTGAACACAATATTCCAGGTGAGGCCTCACTAAGGCCCTGTACAACTGGAGTAAGACCTCCCTGCTCCTACACTCAAATCCCCTAGCTATGAATGCTCCTATACTCAAATCCCCTAGCTATGAAGATTAGAAAATCAAATATAGTAAGGTTATTCGTGAAGGACAAAATAAAACCTTTTTAATTTTTATGTATGGTTAAATAAAATTGCACCCCCGCAAACAAAGATTGTATTTTTTTTTAAAAACAGATCATAATAGCTCATGTTAAAAACATTCCAATACTCATTTATAGGCTCAGCTTTAAAATGTATTGGCTCTTAATTTCTCAAGAGCCACATCTTACTCAACAAACTCCTATTTAAATCATAGTTTAAATAAACCCTTCTTTCTCTTGTATGAATAGATGCTGAGATACTCCTAATATCAGTGCCGTTTGATCCTTAAAAAAGCACACCATTTTGATTGCAGTCAGTTTGGCTCAACAGTCGCATTCACCTTAGTCAGAAAGTTATGGGATCAAGTCTCACGCCAATTTAAGCTGACACTTCAGTGCAGTACTGAGGGAGTAATGCCAGAGATGACATCCTCTGGATGAAACTTGAAACCAAGGTTCTGTCTGCCTCTTCAGGCAAACGTAAAAGATCCTACGGCAGCATTCGAAGAGCAGAATGAGAGTTCTCCCGCTATGCTGGCCAACAATCATCATCATCATCATAGGCAGTCCCTCAGAATCGAAACTTGCTTCCACTCTTAAAATGAGTCCTTATGTGGCTGAACAGTCCAATATGAGAGCCACAGTCCAAGTCACATATGGGACAGACAGCCATTGAGGGAAAGAGTGGTTGGGACAGGTTTGCCGCACGCTCTTTCCACTGCCTGTGCTTGATTTCTGTATGCTCTCAGCTATGAGACTCGAGGTGCTCAGCGCCCTCCCAGATGTACTTCCTCCACTTAAGGCGATCTTTGGCCAGGGACTCCTACTTGCGGAGTTCCCATTATTGTGAAAAAATACTTTCCCGGATTGGCTGCCCAGTGCCACGTGACTCCAGCTCCAGCATATGGACGTCCAGACGTGCACGCATTCCGTTGCGCAGGGAGTGGAGGCCTCGGGATTGGAATCTCTGGTGAGCGCAGCAGGAAAAGATAGGTGTGCATCTTTTTAACCATTTTCTGTCGAGCGCCCGCGGGAAGCAGAGGAGCAGGATTTCTTGGCCATGAAAGCAATTTCTTTAAGAAAAATCTAGACATGGGAATGGCAAAATATTTATACAACTTGATTCAATTACATCTTCGGACCCTGCAAACACAATTAAGCAGTTGAACTAGATCCACTCAGTTGAATACTGCCAGCGAGCTGTATCTATTGGGCCAGATTTTTCTCTCAGCAGCGAATATTACATTTACACAGACGTTCTATGGGATTTTGCACTGAAACTTACTGTAAATTAGAGAGCCATTTTGGCGCAGCGTCTTCTATGGGACCTGTGTGAACAGAGCAAGCAACTATATAAAGACATTTGAATGGATAAACTTAATCACGTTAGCTCTTTAACCAATCCAATTGGAATGAGAGGTGATCTTATCGAAACATACAAGATAATGAGGGGGCTCGACAAGGTGGATGCAAAGAGAATATTTCCACTCATAGGGGAAACTAAAACTAGGGGACATAGTCTTAGAATAAGGGGTCGCCCATTTAAAACTGAGATAAGGAGGAATTTCTTCTCAGGGTTGTAAATTAGGAAAGATAGACAGAAAGGTTTAGGAAAGATAGACAGAAAGGAAAAGGAGGCGGGGTGGCGTTGCTGGTTAAAGAGGAAATTAATGCAATTGTAAGGAAGGACATTAGCTTGGATGACGTGGAATCGGTATGGGTGCAGCTACGGGATTCCAAAGGGTTGAAAACGCTAGTGGGAGTTGTGTACAGACCTCCAAACAGTAGTAGTGATGTTGGGGAGGGCAAACAGGAAATTAGGGGTGCATGCAATAAAGGTACAGCAGTTATCATGGGTGACTTTAATATGCATATAGATTGGGCTAACCACACTGGAAACAATACAGTGGAGGAGGATTTCCTGGAGTGCATAAGGGATGGTTTTCCAGACCAATATGTCGAGGAACCAACTAGGGGGCGGATGGCCATCTTAGACTGGGTGTTGTGTAATGAGAGAGGATTAATTAACAATCTCGTTGTGTGAGGCCCCTTGGGGAAGAATGACCATAATATGGTGGAATTCTACATTAGGATGGAGAAGGAAACAGTTAATTCAGAGACCATGGTCCAGAACTTAAAGAAGGGTAACTTTGAAGGTATGAGGCGTGAATTGGCTAGGATAGATTGGCGAATAATACTTAAGGGGTTGACAGTGGATGGGCAATGGCAGACATTTAGAGACCGCATGGATGAACTACAACAATTGTACATCCCTGTCTGGCATAAAAATAAAAAAGGGAAGGTGGCTCAACTGTGGCTATCAAGGGAAATTATAATATTAAAGCCAAGGAAGTGGCATACAAATTGGCCAGAAATAGCAGCGAACCAGAGGACTGGGAGAAATTTAGAACTCAGCAGAGGAGGACAAAGCGTTAGATTAGGGCAGGAAAAATAGAGTACGAGAGGAAGCTTGCAGGGAACATTAAAATGGACTGCAAAAGCTTCTATAGATATGTAAAGAGAAAAAGGTTAGTAAAAACAAACTTAGGTCCCCTGCAGTCAGAATCAGGGGAAGTCATAACTGGGAACAAAGAAATGGCGGACCAATTGAACAAGTACTTTGGTTCGGTATCCATTAAGGAGGACACAAACAACCTTCCGGATATAAAAGGGGTCAGAGGGTCTAGTAAGAAGGAGGAACTGAGGGAAATCCTTATTAGTCAGGAAATTGTGTTGAGGAAATTGATGGGATTGAAGGCCGATAAATCCCCAGGGTCTGATGGTCTGCATCCCAGAGTACTTAAGGAGGTGGCCTTGGAAATAGCAGATGCATTGACAGTCATTTTCCAACATTCCATAGACTCGATCAGTTCCTATGGAGTGGAGGGTAGCCAATGCAAACCCACTTTTTAAAAAAGGAGGGAAGAGAGAAAACAGGGAATTATAGACCGGTCAGCCTGCCATCGGTAGTGGGTAAAATGATGGAATCAATTATTAAGGATGTCATAGCAGTGCATTTGGAAAGAGGTGAAATGATAGGTCCAAGTCAGCATGGATTTGTGAAAGGGAAATGATGCTCGACAAATCTTCTGGAATTTTTTGAGGATGTTTCCAGTAGAGTGGACAAGGGAGAACCAGTTGATGTGGTGTATTTGGGCTTTCAGAAGGCTTTCAAACAAGGTCCCACACAAGAGATTAATGTGCAAAGTTAAAGCACATGGGATTGGGGATAGTGTGCTGACGTGGACTGAGAACTGGTTGGCAGACAGGAAGCAAAGAGTAGGAGTAAATGGGCACTTTTCAGAATGGTAGGCAGTGACTAGTGGGGTACCGCAAGGTTCTGTGCTGGGGCCCCAGCTGTTTACACTGTACATTAATGATTTGGACGAGGGGATTAAATGTAGTATCTCCAAATTTGCGGATGACACTAAGTTGGGTGGCAGTGTGCACTGCGAGGAGGATGCTATGAGGCTGCAGTGACTTGGATAGGTTAGGTGAGTAGGTAAATGCATGGCAGATGAAGTATAATGTGGATAAATGTGAGGTTGTCCACTTTGGTTGTAAAAACAGAGAGACAGACTATTATCTGAATGGTGACAGATTAGGAAAAGGGGAGGTGCAACGAGACCAGAGTGTCATGGTACATCATTCATTGAAGGTTGGCATGCAGGTACAGCAGGCGGTTCAGTCGGCAAATGGCATGTTGGCCTTCATAGCAAGGGGATTTGAGTATAGGGGCAGGGAGGTGTTACTACAGTTGTACAGGGCCTTGGTGAGGCCACACCTGGAGTATTGTGTACAGTTTTGGTCTCCTAACTTGAGGAAGGACATTCTTGCTATTGAGGGAATGCAGTGAAGGTTCACCAGACTGATTCCCAGGATGGCGTGACTGACATATCAAGAAAGACTGGATCAACTGGGCTTGTATTCACTGGAGTCCAGAAGAATGAGAGGGGATCTCATAGAATAGTTTAAAATTCTGACAGGTTTAGACAGATTAGATGCAGGAAGAATGTTTCCAATGTTGAGGAAGTCCAGAACCAGGGGTCACAGTCTAAGGATAAGGGGTAAGCCATTTAGGACCAAGATGAGGAGAAACTTCTTCACCCAGAGAGTGGTGAACCTGTGGAATTCTCTACCACAGAAAGTTGCTGAGGCCAATTCACTAAATGTCCTCAAAAAGGAGTTAGATGTAGTCCTTACTAGTAGGGGGATCAAGGGGTATGGCGAGAAAGCAGGAATGGGGTACTGAAGTTGCATATTCAGCCATGAACTCATTGAATGGTGATGCAGGCTCGAAGGGCCGAATGGCCTACTCCTGCACCTATTTTCTATGTTTCTATGGAATTCTCTGCCCGAGAGCTATGGAGGCTGGGTCATTGAATATATTTAAGGCAGAGATAGACAGATTTTTGAGCAATAAGGGAATAAAGGGTTATGGGGAGCGGGCAGGGAAGTGGAGCTGAGTCCATGATCAGATCAGCCATGATCTTATTAAATGGCGGAGCAGGCTCGAGGGGCCAAGTGGCCTATTCCTGCTCCTATTTCTGATGTTATGTTCTAATTGAAGAGTTGTTAACGAGCAGCACAGCGTGTGAATCAGGAAGTGTCGGTTAGAATAGTTAGCACAATGTTAAGTCAAGTACAAAAACGTAATAGAGAGGGGGAAAGAATAATGGGATCAAAAAGATAGATAAGAGACAGAAAGAACAAATTAAAAAGTTTTAAATCAACAATAATTAAAATCTGAAGGAATGAGACTCCACACTGCAAAATGTACTTTTCAGTGCCAGAGAGGTTGTTTGGCAGTAATTAAGACTTATTACGCCATTAAAAGGGTTCAGCTGTACTTACACTTTTTCGAACGAGTTTAGCGGGTTTTTATATCACACAAGTACAGCAGCTTCACACCGTTCTACGTATTTCAATGCCGAGTCGCTCAGTAAGATACCAGTACAGCGCAGATTGTGGAGGAGCAGCACATCTCAGAAACTCTGGATTTCTGTGTTTAACTGCACGTGCGGTCATCAGAAATTGCGGTCTGACTTGCACTTCAATAACGGTGAGCACTGCTAGCCTGACCATTATTTCTACAACAAAATCCAGCCCATTATATATTGGGCCAAAAATTGCAGTCTCTGCGGGCACGTACGATGTGCGCACGTGCCCGTAGAGGCCCCGCAGGTGTCAGTTCTTGGCGCGCAATGCGCATGAGCTGAAAACTGGCACTTGCCAACTGTCAAAAAGTCTTTTGACAATTCCAACGCATCCCCGGAGAAGGGCCTTCGTGGGCAGAGATTTGGGCTATTTGCCTGCGGCCTGCTTTTACCAGTGTAAGAGTTTTAAAAGATAGAAAAATAAAATTTTTATATTAAAAACCCTGTCCATTAAGATAAGTTTATTTTTACCCCACTAAAACAATTCTTATTTATTTAAAATGCCTGTTTTTTGGAGGGTATCCCCATTCACAGAAATGGTGGTGTCCGTACAAATGCCATTTTCATTGGTTGATCCGGCCCACATACACTCTTGGAATATGTGGGTCCCTACGCTGGACTGTGAATGGAGGCCCCAGAGTGCAAGTCTACATTACTCCGGTATCACCAGGTGCTTTCGTAAAAAAAAATTTGGTCGCGAGGCATCCGCCCACAATTTCTGGGCCAATTTATGACGTCAAATAAAGTTATTTCCATCGTTAGAATATATGACGATGAGTCTGCAATCTGGTCATCAGATTCGATAAATTGCTCAAAATGCTTTCTGAATTTTTTTCAGGGGGATGTGGGTGGGGGTGTGGCATGCGCATGCAAGAGGGGAAGGTTCAGTTCTCTATCTCTATCCAGTTAGGATGCCATTATCCCTCTGCCGTCTAACCCTTATTCTAAATGCTGTACTTGATCTTGACTCCCTGTAAGGAATGCCACAGGAGGGTGACCATCTAGTAGAGCATTGCATTTTGATATTCATGTCTGAAATGTCAATCTTGCACATACAATGCCTAAAATATGCAAGACAAAAATAAATGATAATTACTTTTGAAAAGTATGGACTTGAAGTTTGCTGTCAACATCCAACATTCCACAATTTGCAAAGAGAATACAACAGCTGATCAAGATTTATACAGCTTTAGCCATTGACTGCAAACTTCTAAAATTATTTCATTTGTATGAAATGGCATTATTCACTTGAATTTTCTGACTGTTAATACCTAAGTGAGGGGCCATGGCCTGAAGTGCAGCTTACAACTACAGTTGGAAAGAGTAGATGCTTATCAAAAAGTAAGTGACCCCAGCCTGGGGAAGGAAAGACTTTCAAAGGTAAGAAATTTTATTCTGTAAGAATTTTTATTCTTTTGAGGATTTTAAAAGGAGGAAGCATGTGCAGGATTGCATGTTTCCAGCTTGCGAAAAACAAGAAAGGCCAGAGCAGTACGGGAGAGAGAGAAAAAAGTTGCGACAGCAAAGTTGATGGCCAAGGGCAAGAGAAACCCAAAAAACCATTTCTTGCAGGACCTACTTTGAAGCTGCTGGACAAGAATGAATTTGCTTATAAGTGAGTCAATTCTTCAAATGGCACAATGTTTTAGGCACTTTAACAGAGTCATTATTTCATTCAACAATGAGAAAAGTGTACCTTAATATTTGTTTTAGTGAGCTAACTACCAATGTATGGGCCCAAGTTTCCACATGATTTGCGCCTGATTTTTAGGAGCAACTGGTGGAGAACGGACTATCTTAGAAATCGCAATTCTCCACATTTTTTTTTCTGCAGTTCTAGTCAGGTAGAACAGTTCTACTTTGGAACAGAATTTTTTTCTTCAAAAAGGGGGCGTGTCCGGCCACTGACGCCTGATTTCAAAGTTTCCACAGTGAAAACGTACTCCAAACTAAGTTAGAATGGAGCAAGTGAAGATTTTTGTAGAACTGAAAAAACCTGTTCTACACATTAAAAAAATCAGGCGCAGGTTACAAATTAGGCGTCCAGAACGAGGTGGGAGGGGGGGGGAGGGAGAAGGGAAGTCATTAAATTCTACAATAAATCCTTATTTATATTTCTACAAATAAATCCAACCTGAATAAACATTTATAAGCAAAGAAAAGATTAAGATTAAATAAACCATCTTCCTACCTGTGTGAAAGTGCTTCAGGCACGGAGAATGCTGCAGCCAGCCTTAGGCGCCCGTTCTTTCCCGCAGGGTGGGAGAGGCGCCCGTTCTTTCCCCGGGGGGGGGGGGGGGGGGGGGGGGGAGAAAGAGGCGCCGCCCGTTCTTCCCGTGGGGTGTAGGAGGCGCCCGTTCTTTCCCGCGCGGTGGGGGGGGTCTTCCCACGGGGGTGGGGGTGGGGAGGAGGCACCCATTTTTCCCATGGGGGGGGGGGGGGAGGAGGCACCCGTTCTTCCCGCTTGGGGGAGGGGGGGAGGCGGCACCCGTTCTTCCCGCTGGGGGGCGGGGGGGGAGACAGTGAGAAGGCTGCATGTGCTGATGGCAATGTGCTTTTATTAAAAAAAAAATTTCAAAAATTAAACAGCTACAAAGAACTACAAAAATGGCCGAGTGCCAATGTTTTTTTCACACTGCGTGTGCGCGAACGCTCCAATGCATTCGCGCAGCGTTGCCGGCAGGAAAAAAAACTAATTTAAATAGTACCCGCCCCCTCCCACTTACAAAATCGGCGCAAGTGTAGGCTCCGCCCCCCTGGGCGCCGCGCCAGGCAGATAAGGAGCTGCAGAACGTTTTAGGCGCGGAAAATAGGCGCCCAGCTCGGAGGGGCGCCCGTTTTGTATCGTGTGGAAACCTGGGCCCAAAATGTTGGCAATTATTTATGCCCTCTTTCCTTCAACGATGGACAGAAGGCAGGTAAACTTTACATTCTCTATAGAATCAGATGTCAGCATGTATGGACATTCTTATCAAGGTGTAAAATTTAATCAAGTCTATAGTGTCCAAGCACTTCCACATAAAAGGTTTGCTACATTTATTTATATAGGAGTTTTCTTTGAACTGCATAACCGAAGGCCAAGGACAGAGTGTCATAACTCAAACGCTAATGTGGTTCGAAGAATGCAGAACATATAGCAAGCTTTTTAAAAAGATGTAGCACCACAATTAGATTTTGCCAACACAAACGGAAATGAAATATTGGCCCAGATTTTGCAGTACAATAATCGGGAGTCAATCAGTGCTCCCATTACCAAGGTGTAAATCGGACAGCAACTTCCGGTGTCCACACATGCGCAGTTAAATGCAGAAATAAAGAAGTTGCTGCCCAATTTGCCCCGCTCCTCCACAAGCTTCACTAGAACGGTACTTCGCTGAGAGACGCGGCATTCAAATAGACGAAGGGTGTGAAGTTGTGTTACTTACCCACTAGATACCTACTAAACAAGTCAGGAAAAAGTTAGGGCTTGTCCATTTAAATGTAAGTGAATTTTAAAAAGTGTGATAAGGCTTAAAATTACTGCCAAGTAACAGCTCTGGCACTGAAAATTAACTTTTACAAGTATGGAGCCTCATTCCATCAAATTTTGATAATTGTTGGAGATTTTTAAAAATGTAAAAATGAATTTTTACTTTTTCTTTCCGTCTCATATCTCTCAATCCCATCTTTCTTTCCCTCTCTACTTCACTTTCTGTTCATGATTTTAAATTGAATTAAATATTCTAACTTACACTTCCTGGTTTGGGCTCTGCGTGCCTCAGTAAAGATTCTTCAATCTGATCAGCTGAAGAGACAAACTCGCTTGCTCTGCTCACATAGATCCCCTGTACAGGGCTGCGCTATTTTGACTTTGATAACCGCAAATCACAGCATAACGGTCCACAGAAATTCTGTGGCTAAGTGTAAGCGTAATGAATAGCAGTACCTTTCGTTTGCTGCTGACTGCAAACTCCAGGCCGATGTGATTAGGAACCACAGAATGCAGCATGAAACACCTGGCATGGTCTTCCAATACATGGGGTAGGTTTGACATTTCAGTTCACCAATAATTAACTTATAAAGACAAGTAATGTTTAAATAAAAATCAACCTGCAACAAACATTAAATCAGAGGGATTGACAATATGCTTTACCAGGTCACATGGGCTGCCTCTATCCAGAATAGTAACCTTTATCTTGAAAATGCCCTCAACAAGGAATGAAGAATTAAATTCACATGAACGCTTCAGCCAAAGATAGAGCAGACTGCAACATGTGGCCACATTGCTGAGAATATATTTAGCACAGAAATAATGTGTTATCCCATTCTTCCATTAAGGTGTAATTCTATATACAAAGTTAAATGTGGAACATTTTACTTTATTGGCCATGTGATGAAATCCATTGAATAGGTATTGAGCAATAAACCAATGAACCTAAAATTTCTTGCAAAAGTGAGTCCTAAAAAAAACTCATTTTAAAATCAACCTGAAAGCAAACTTGGTTCCTTTACTTTCAGAGCTAACTTGGTTAAGTATTATGTTTATACCAAAACTTAAATAAATTTATGGGGGAAAAATAGGTAAGGCAATTCAAACAAAAAGTATGAAACAGAAGTAAATCTTATGAGGCAAAGGCATTTTCATTGTAATTACATTCATTTACTTGTTAAATAAAACTGCAATTGTAGCATTACTGAATAAATCCATGGTACAATTACTATATTATTGGAATTTAATATGCAGATTACTAAAATAATATTCCTAGACATCATCAATTTTAAAATCTCAGCAGAATTAATCAGTTAATAAGTGAGGCAGTTTTATAACAACAACTTGTATTTATATAGTACTTTAATGTAGTAAAATGTCCCACAGCATTTCACAGAAACAAACAAAATTTGACACCGAGCCACATAAGGGGCTAGGACAGGTTTTAAAGGAGAGATGTAGCGAGGCAGAGGGGTTTAGGGAGATTATTCCAGAACTTAGGGCCAAGGCAGCTGAAGGCATGACCACTACTGATGGAGCGATGAAAATCTGGAGTGCACAAGAAGCCAGAATTGGAGGGACACAGAGAGCTCAGAGGGTTGTAGGGCTGGAGGAGGCTATGGAGATAGGGAGGGGTGAGGTGAGGTGATGAAGCAAAGATGAGAATTATAGAAGAGGTATTGCCAGATCAGTAGCCAGTGTAGGTCAATGAGCACAGGGGTGATGGGTGAACAGAACTTGGAGAGAGTTAAGGTATAGCAGAGTTTTGGATCAGCTTTAGCTTACAGAAGTTAAAATGTGGGAGGCCAGCTAGAAGAGCATTGGAAGAGTCAAATCTAGGAGATAACAAAGGTATAAATGAGGGTTTCAGTAGCAGATAACCTGAGGCAGGGCAGAGACAGGGGATGTTACAGAAGTGGAATTGGCAGTTTTGGGGTTGGAAGCTCATCTCAAGGTCAAATAAACAGTCTGGTTCAGTCTCAGACAGTGGCCAGGGAAGAGGGATGGAATCAGTGGCTAGGGAACAGAGTTTGTTCACTTGAGAAACATTTGACCATTTAGTAAATCTCTTTAGTTCCATGTATCAAAGTTAAGGTCATGTACAACTCAACCCCAGAAAACCAGCTTAGTTATTGTCCAGCAAATATCACAGAAATGTAAAGTATCATCAACAGTAGAGTCATTAAGAAATAACTCTCACTTGTCTTGCCCAACTTGTCAAAAAAGGAACTGAAGCAGATCCTACTACAGAATAGGCCACAACAGGTCTTATAAAATTTACACCAACTAGAAATTTAAGCTTGCTTACAAAGTAAAACCATTAATTATTGCCCTCTTAGACTCAGGTTCAAAGTATAGGAATATTGTTGCAGTCTCAAGGCTACGAAATCAAACCATTAAACTCCAATGGTCAGTCACATTTTGATTTTGTGTGGGCAATAATGAATATCCTGAGCAACTGCAAGGCAATAATGAAGCCTTAAATTCATGGGAGCTGTACACTGACAGATGTAGTAGCAGCCATCAATAGGCAGGACACTGTATGCAACTAAATCTACAAACTCCAAACCCTAGTCACAAATTACATTCCCCCTCCCAACCACTGTCTCAGGCTGAACCAGCATCCTATTCAACCCCAAGCAGAGCTTCCAACACTTTATCCTCTCCATCACAAAGACCACTTACATCACACAACCTGCCTCCACTCCTACCTCTATCTGCCACTGAAACTCATCTATGCTTTGCCACCTCCTGACTTGACTACTTCAATGCAATCCTGGCCAGCTTTCCATTCTCCACCTTCCATGCGCTGGAGTTCATTAGACCTTGCTGCCCAATTCCTATCCCACATCACATCCCACTCATCCAATACTCCTGTCCTCGCTAACCATGCTCCCAGTCCTTTACTATTTCACATTTAAAATACTCATGTTTAAATCTCTTCATGGCCTCACCCCTCCTTCCCTCCCTCTAATCACCAGCCCCACAATCCCATCCCTAGGACATTTTACTATGTTAAAGGCACTATATAAATGTACGTTGTTAATTTATCATCCCTATAGCTTTGTGTGCACCCCTCTATTTGTCCCACTATTGATGTTGTACCTTCAGCCACCGAAGTCCCTCGCTCTGGAATTCCACCCCTAAACTCCTCCACATCGCTCTCTTCCCTAAATCCCACCGTTGACCCAGTTCATAATCACTGTTTGCAATATCTCTCTTTATCTAGGTGTCCATGTTTTGATTATACCTTTGTGTGAGGATGTTTTTCAACCTTATACATTCATTTTCAAGAGTCACAAAAACCTACGAATGCATATGAAATTATGGAAGTAAGGCGCTGTTGCATTTTGTTTTCAAGGTTTCATTGGCCAATTATTCACGTCCTTTTACAACGACATACCCTACTTCTTAATGCGACAAGTTACTATACTTGCAAACTCAAAACTCCAAGCACCTGCAGTTTTGTTTTGCGACAAGTTTAAAAGGCAGAATTTAAGGCTTCGACCCCTGTACATTTGAAGCTACCGGTGGGTTACAGACACGAACGGTTGGTAAAACAGAGATGTTCATATACATTCCAAGCAGCTTTATTCATATACATTCCAAGCAGCTCAAATTCAGACAAATACTTCCGTAAGTTGATTTTCTATTTAAAGCTTCTTAAAATCCTCAGAGCCTGAACCCCGCTATCAGAGGCTGACTTCATATGAAAACTAATCCTTCCGGGCGGCTGCACTACTCGAGCTCGCAACTCCTCACAGGCAAGGAGCCCAGAGTGTAGGAGCCCCTCAGCCCGCGGCCCAAACTGGGCTGGGCGGACACCTTCCAAGAAAGCGGCCGGCGTCACAGAGCAGGCCGCAGAACCAGCACAACAACCCGCTGACAAAAACTCACCGACACGCATTCGGGCTTTAAAAAATAAACCCAGCCTCGACCCCCTTCGTTACTCGGTCACCGCGCTTCAGCCGATTGCCTCAGCCCCGCCGCCGAAAGAAGGAAGCTTACCGTCGGCAACGGCTCGGCCGGAAAGACCTCATCCGCAGCCTGCCAGTGCCGGAGATGCCGCGCCGAGGTCAGTGGAACTTGTAGTTCATCTTGTAACCGCGCCCGCGGCGGGCAATGAGGGGCGAGGCAGAGAATGAACTACAACGCCCAGTGAGCATCGCGCGCGCAGCGTCTGCAACATTCCACAAGATTGACGTCGGAGTCAACGAATCAGAAGCTGCGATGTTCGCCGCGTGCCAATGGCCGGGCGGTGCAGCGGCTGCAGATCGATGTGGTCTGCCCCCAGCTCTAATAACGGAGCTTTTACTACCAACTGGGAAGGACAGAAAGGCTGCAAGGTATAATTCATTTATTGCCTCGTTTAATCCAGCCGCGTGAGTTCTAATTGGAAAAATAATTGGAAATTTCAAAAATATAGCGTATGAAAAGCCGCGCGACCTGTATTCCCTGCCTTTGACATAACCAAAGACAATTGCACAAGTGAGGTTTTTTGCACCATTTATTAAGCGTAGAAAGCAAGGCTGTTTTGATTTCAGCACTGACTCTGAAAATCTGTCCAGTCCAGGAGTGGGAGCTCAACGAAATTGTAGCAAGAAGTTGTAAACGGCACGCACTTGGAACATGTAGATGTCGAGAAAGAGTCAACCTTTGTATTAAATGTGTGTACGGGCGCGTCTATGTGGAGACGGCTCGGTTTATTCACATCAATCCTCTAGTCGTGTAGCAGTATCGTGTATCTGACTTTCCCACAGGCTGATGCAGCGCCAGCGCGTTGATATTTGAATGTTACTTGCTTCATTTTATTCATCCACTTAATTCATTTTTTCGACGGAAGTAAAAACATGACTCCGATTAGTTATTGGCTAATTCGGTAGAAAAGATTAGCGAGCGAGGCGAAAAATCGTGTCCGCTCGCCCGTGTTGACATCAGTCACTCTGATTTTATTTGAAAAAAGGAAGCGTCGGTGTCAAAAAGAAATATTTTGCAATATTTCACCGTTAACCTTTTTTTTCTGGTAACGTTGCTTGATGTCTTGATTATCAAGTGAGGATATCTCAAATCTTTAAAAATATTACCAGAATAACGTGCACGAAATATCTACCTTTTTATCTACTTTAGCTGCAAAATGGTGTTTTTCTGTTTGTCCCCACCTACAAGATATTGAATATTTCTTGGTGTACGGTAACATAAAGTGCCCGGAGAACTGACTTACTTTGTGCAATTATTTGATGTCTTGCCATCCTATGATTTTTGTTGTTGTAGGAGAATTCCCCACAAGGAGTACAGTGACTTAACTGTGGATGCATGTTCTTGCGAGCTGTATGCATTTACTCGTAATTGTATCCATCAGCGTGTTAAATATAATTGATATTCTAGATAATTTTGGTACTACTAAAAATTAAACAACTACAGTACGTTCTACATTTGTGTGCCCTGCAATTACCTTCAATGGGTGAGGAAACATTTGTGCGCCGCTGACGAATTGAAGTGTAATTTGCTGGTTTAATTTTGGTTTGCAAATGTCTTTTTCACCCACAGAGCCATTGCGTTTAGAAGGGAAAAGGAGAAAAATATATCCATATAAATATAGTCTTAACTGTTCTATTGGCGGCAATTTCGCTGTGACATGTTCGTGTGTGCTGAATGCATTTACTCGTAATTGCACCTATGTTGCATGTTAAAATTGTGTTTTTAGTGCCTCATCTCGCCCTGAAAATAGTATATTGAAATTCTTGATAAAACTGTGTTTAACTACCTGAAATGAAATGCTTTAGACATTTGAAAAGTAATGCTATTTGTTCAATGTATGATTGAGATCACGTTATTATCTCTTTTAGCAATCACCATACAATGCTGCTGCTACTGCAGCTCTTGTGTACACCTGTGCAGCACGAGCAATTTTGTTTTATTTGTATCCTTCCATTTTTCTGCTTCATCACCTAGCCTTGGATTCATACCACCCTTCTCGCAACAAGGTTGCGTGCTTGACATTAGAAAATAAGAAGTGCATCTGGTATTCTGCAACATTGTGTCAACTAGAAGAACATAATTACCATAAAATCCCGAGTGTTGGCCACAGTGCTGTAGAAATGCCATCTGTGATTTTCGTACCATTTGACTAGCCAGGAACATCGTTCACACCAGTGCCGTTGTTACCTGCTGTAGAATGTGTCATTAATACCAGATGTATATGCCACACATTACAGTAATTCTACTACCGAAACTGCTACTGTCAATATTTTCACTTAAAGTAATGTAATTAATTTTAAACATTTAAAGATAGATTAGGCTTGCACCATAAATGTGTATTAGAGCTCTGTTATAAAGTTGATCAGGGTTTTTTAGAAAGCAGGATTACATTATTCTCGGCATATTGAGTTATTTGGAAGCAAAGCTAACCTGATATATGCCTACATTGTTATCTACATGTTTCCTTATCGAGATCTGTGTATCTATAACCTAAACTTTAGATAATAAAACTAGTCCATGTTTATGACCCATTGTGGAGAGTCTGAATTAGCAGGAAAACCTTTATCTAAAGATTGTTTTACGGTGATCATTAAAGTGTAAGCTGATATGTATATCCGCGTCATAAATTTTTGCACTTGTAATGAGTTTTCATAAAAAATTAAATCGGTGTAATATTAAACTGCCCTTATTTTCATCAATTTCAAATAATTTAATCACAATAGATTTGTTAAGTTGCTGGAGATTTTGTTCTACAATTTTAGTGCTTTGAGTTCTTGTCTTGTGTTTTTTAATAATCCCTGCAATGTCAAAGGCACTGACCAAGGCTGAAAAGACTAGGACAAAAAATGTGATGAATTAGAACGTAATGTTGAAGTGACCCTGTGCTTGGATTTTAAAATCTTGGGGATTAAACGAGGAAGGGAAAACTGAGGGAAGTAATTAGTTTGAGTTTTGAATCCCTAAGAGAGAATGAGCTGGAATAGGGCAGTTTTGTGTTGTGACTAAAAGCTTAGTCAAAGATGTGGGTTTTAATGAAGGTCTTGAAGGAAGTGAGTGAGTTAGAGAGGCACAGGGGTTTAAGGAAGAAACTCCCAACAGGTGGGGCCTAGACGAATGAAGGCACCGCTACCAATGGTGGGACAAAGGAAGGAGGACACAAGAGGCCAGGGTCAGAGGAAAGAGAGAGTTTTAGGGGGAGTTGTAAGCAATGTTCCCCCTCATTTTTTATTTTAGTTGCATGGTCCTTCTAAATTTGCTGTGGGGCCGCACATGTGCAAAATCTTTTCCAGCATTACAGCTGGTGAGTGACCTCCTAATTGCGGCCGCGCAGCTTGGTGGGGAGCATTGGATGTAGGGCTTAAAAAGGTCAGAGATGAGGAGGAGAAAAACAATGAAGGGACTTAAATACGATGAGAATTTTAAGTTTGAGGCATTGGGGCACTGCGAGTCAATGATGGAGGAGATTGGAGGAAGAGAATGGTGCAGATAATGATACTGGCAGCCGAGTTATGGATGAGCTGAAGTTTATGGAGGGTGAAGGATGGAAGCCCACCCAGGAATGAATGGAGGTGATAAAGGGATGGAAGAAAGTTTCAGTGACAAATGAGCTGAGGTAGGGGGCGGAGGTGGGTGGTCTTTGTGATGAAGAGTATAGGGAGTCAGAAGCTCAACTCGGCCAAATAAGATGCTATGATTGTGAATAGTCTGGTTCAGCCAGAAACAATGGCTGGGGAAGAGGAATGAATTGGTGGTGAGAGTACATTAAAAGTTGCACTTTTTGTAAGCTGTCTCCACTTAAGTGCATAAGGTACAACAAGATTGTGTTTATTTTCTGTTGTGTTGATGTACAATTATTTCTGAAAGCTAATAGTTCTGTCGGTATTATTTTAAATACTGTCATCATATGGAACTGTTCATGAAATAACTCGTTTTTGGGCTGCTTATCGTAATATCCTTTCAGACCGTGAATTTTTACTTTTTGTTTTGCCTGTTTGCTTAAGAGATTATATGGGAAAGAAGTTGCTTGAATTGTTTCAAATATTTCCAGATTAAATATTGTTTAGCCGTTCTTTTATAACTGGTCAGAAGAGGCACTGGTTTCATTGTCAGCTAGCATGGAGATCAGGAAAGGAAGGTAGCTGCTCAGCAGTCTAGTGGGAAAAAAGTCAGGAGAAGGTAGTGAGTCTCAACCAAGATGAACTCTGGGAAGAACTTGAAGGGAGATGAGATATTAGAAAACAATATTGTTTCGGGGCTCGGACAGAGGGTTTCCTGAAAGGAGGTTTGGCTTGGTGGGCAAAGGGAAGTGGGGGTCTAGAGCAGAACCAGCAGAACGGATGGCCTCGACCTTTTGACAAAGAAGTCCATGGAGATGAGGGTGGATGAAGTAGGGCAAATGGGTAACAACTGTAACAAACACCTTCTATCCTGGGTTGCAGTAGACTAAAATAAGTTTAAAATGTTTGCTTTGTGTTGAGTACAATAAAGGTAATTTTGTAGTTACCTGTGGAAAGATGTCGACACACTCGTGATCACATCAGATCCCACCACCATGCCCTTTTCCATCATATTGAAAAGGTCAGCAAGGAAGGGCAGTTTGAGGAGATGAATTTTAGACGTGTAACTGACTTTCTAATTATGGCAGAGATTTATAGGCCCAGAATTTCTTGGAAAGTTTTTGGAGTAACTACAGCATAAGAGTGACTTTGAGCTGTTGTTTTCTGAGGAAACTGGTGTGTAACTGACATCCATTTTACATTAAAATATTGGGCCAGAATTCACACTAAAAATAACAGTGAGGCTAACAACACTCACCATTATTTATGCACAAATTAGACAGCAACCTCAGATGAGCGCAGAAAAACACAAAAATCTGGAAGTTCCTGTCCGAGATGTGTTGCTCCTCCATAAGCTGTGCAAAAATGGCATCTTGCCATCTAGCTTCCCAATGTATTAAACGATGTGAAGTTCTTGCACATGAATGGTAGATGCGGACTAAACTCGCCACAGAAAGTTAGGGTTTGTCCATTTTGGTATCTTTTTAACGGTGTGATGTCTTAATTACCGCCAAGCAACCTCTCTGGCACTGAAAATTAATTTTTGTGGAGTCTCATTCCTTCAGATTTTAATTGTTGGAGACTTTTTTTCTGACTTTGCTTTTCTGTCCCTTTTTCAATCCCATCTTTCTTTCCCTCCTTATTTTGCTTTCTGTACCTGATTTAACATTGCATTCACTGTTCTAGCTTATACTTCCTAGTTCAGACTGCACTGTTCTTTAACAATACTTCAGTATGATTGATCAAGTAGACATGTAGGGGGAGAAATTCAGTATCACCTCATTTTGGAGGCGTGAAAAATTTGGGTTAGCACCCCCGGAAGGAAGTGGAGTGCTAAATCAAGCGCTTCTCTTCCTTCCGGGGGCACTAATGGGGCGGATGCCTCAGCAACACTGCACTCTGGGTTGTGCAGTGTTGCCGTGTCCGAGGGGCTCTTACCTCACTTAAAGGGAAGGGTCCATGCTGCCGACTCTGCAGAAGAAAAAGGGGCCTACCCGGACCACCATGGAGCAGGGGTGTTGAGCGATCGTGGCCAGGACCCCATGTAGAAACCAGATCAGGAGCGGCAACAAGAAGGTAAGTTTGTTTTTTCACTCTGCCACCTCGCTGTTAATTTTCGTCCCAGTAGCATGAGGTCACCCAATCCGCATCTCCTGCACCTATCTCTGCTTTCGTCCAGCAATGCTGCAAGGGGCGAAAGTGAATTTTGGGGCCGGGGTGATGCACGCGGCAATGACATCACAATCTCCAGGCGCAGGAGATTGGGGCGCAAAGCTGTAGCGTCGCCGCTAAACTCCCGCGTCATTGCCAACGTCACGCCTGGGTAGTAAGGCATTTGCACCCCAGGGGGCGCTAATGGGAAGCGCAACTGCATCGAATTTCCAGCCCATAGTTGCTTACCCTGTTCACACGGGTCTCGGATGCCCTGTAGAAGGTGTTGCGCCATTTGGATCTCTAAACTACAGCAATTTCCAGTGCAAAAGATCGTAGAAACTAAATGGGCATGAGCAAGTCTAATGAACGGCAGGCACTGTTTAGTCACCGGCTGCATTAAATTCTGGGCTATTGCTATGCATGGATTTCGTCAATTGTTTGCGTCGCTTTGGAGAAATATTTGACAATAGATTTACCTGAATAATGCACTGGTGTAGATCTAAAATTCAGGGGCAGCATGGCATGAAGTCACCTGATAGTGGTATAACTGAGATTTCTGAAGGTTGATGATGATTTCATTCATTATTTTTTGATTTCTCTTCTTGCTGAGACTTAACCAAAGGGCTATCAGTCTACTGCATCTGGAATTTTTGCACTCTCCCAACCCCCCATCTCCTGCCATGTTCAGAAGCACTAAGCAGCTGGTCTGGCCTTCCCAATGACCATACTCCACTTCTGTGTAATAATGGAAGAGCAGAGGCAAGAGGCTCAGAGTAATGCACTAATGCAGGAGACAGCAGCCTACATGCTATTATTTCTATTGGTGGCGCTGCATTTGTCCTTTTTAGGCCAGCTTTTACATTCTGGCATAAGCAAATGGACTCCAAGAAATCTGGGCATAAATTCCCACCTACAAGATCACCACAGAAACCGGAGTAAATTTCAGTGTAATATCTGCATAAATACAACTCCAGGCCATAGATTTGCAGTTTTATCTGTTTAAAACAAGTCTTGCTGTTGTTAATCAGGCAGCACAAGCTGCTACTCTCGTGTTCCTGTCCAGCCCCTTTTTGCTTTAAGTACATGCATTCTCAGCAATTGAAGGTAAATGTAGAATTAATTGAAAGTGACGTTCATCCAATTTCAGTTGACATTGCACTGCTGATAAAATACCAGATCAGCAATGCATTTATTTTGTATAGGATATTGAATGGGAGTGAATCCCAATACAGTAATCCAAAGGCAGTGATCTAATCAAGTGGTTCAGATGGCATAAAACACAATGAAGTTCGAAAGGTTTGCTGATTTTTCTGAACCCATTTGATGTTGCTGTGTTATGTATGTAATAACTCGAAAGACTGAATACTGTAAACTCACTCAGGTGCAAACCTGGCTCAACTTTATTCAGGCCCAAAGTGCCCACATTACATGGTGGCTTGCTTTATATACCTGGCCTGCACACACGTGCGTACAGCCCAATGACCTCTGACAGTGACGCCCCCTGGTGGCTAGTAACCCCAAGCATACAAACATGACATTGGTTGTTGTCTTTTGGCACCCATCAAATACGTGTGTTGATGCCATGAATTCTTCACTGTTACTGTTTGGTCCAGGACCTTGACTATCTGGCCAATTTGAATATAATTTAACATTTTGCATATTTATGCCAATATCACAAAAAAAAATTCTTCACTTATCTTGGGTACAGAATAGAGAATGAAATGTTTCAATCATCATTGTCTTTGGCCTTGTGTAGATAAACTGTTACCTTTTTAATCACTTAAATTGACGTGCTGCCTGCATCACATTGAACGGGCGTGGCTTAATTGCGCATCGCAATCCCCGTGCCAGTTTTCAGGGGCTGTCCAATTTATCCTCTCTATCTCTAACGTCGGAGAGAACTCAATATTTAGGTGCATAATCTGGTTGCATTTCAGCTGAAGTGGATTGAGCTTCGTCAGCAAATGATCTCTAACATCACCTTTCTTGGCCAATTAGTATAACCATGGCATTTAATCTAAGCAATCACACTTTGACATAGAATTTGGGTGATGTGTTGGTTTTAATTGTATCCTCTCAGCAATGTAAACACTGCAAGAAGATACAATTTTCAACTTTGTGCTGCCAGCAAAAACCTTGCCTATTCGAAGTGTAATGTCAAAAATGTCCTCTAAAATGCAAGAGGATAATGTCGTGGCATCATTTATGTTTTGATGCATGTTTGTTTCTCGCTCTGCGGATCTTGTTATTACACCTCGCTGTGAATTAATTACCTCCCTCCCCCCCCCCCCCCAAACCACTAATGATTACCTCCAAAATGCTATTTCTCTAATAATATAAAAATATTAGCTACTGCACAACAGTAATATATGTAAAATTTAGTTTTTCAAAGAACAGTAAGATTTGAAATACCAACAAACCTGCAAAGTAAACACAAAAAGAGTAAATACGCAAGTCTGCTTCGAGATGATTTAGTTGTCTGTCCCTCCCCGATCTACCATGCAAATGACCTTAATTAGACTCGAGAAAGCATTTAACAGGTTCCAGGCTCTCTCGAATGCCTTTAAGCTATAGACCTATAATAGCTTTTTTTCCTGATCTTCATTGACTACAGCAGCTTTCCATAGCAATCAGATTCATGGTGCATCCTGATCTTTTGTGTAATTATCTGAGGGTGCTGCATTGAAGTGCTTTGCAAAAGTGTAGTTCCACAATTACTGACATGATATCTTTAAGTATCTGGAATCATGGCTTTGCTATGCAGTTTGCTTTTAATCATTAGAAAAGTATATTAAGTCTGCTGCAGATTGTGTGTACTATTCCATAAGAATGGATTTGCCACAGGGTGGGAGTGGGAGCTAATGCAAGCATTTGGCGCAATCATGATAAACAGCCATCAAAATGAAATATCTGATCTGAGGAGAAGTATTTATAAAAGGTGCAAGGGAAGCTGATTTTGCACAGGTTTTGCAGATGGACCAATTTTATTATCATGGGCCCAAGTTTCCACACGCGCCTAGAACGGCGCAGTCCCGACCTGGACGCCCGTTTTTCGCGCCACAAAGTGCGCCTAAAAAAATCCTCGGTATTCTCCACCTCCCTGCAGGTCCTTTGGACCTCGGCGCAGCCAGCACGAGCTGTGGGGGGGCGGAGCCATGTCCCTGCGCTGAAAACAGTGCCGGGACCTCTGCACATGCGCGCTACAGTGGGCACGCAAGTGCAGTAGCGCCAGGGCTAGGGGCTGCGTGCTTCGGGCCCCTGTGTGGGAGGGGCCCGAAGCACGCAGCCCCTAGCCCTGGCTGAATGGCCTCACTGGGGCTGCGTGAATAAGGCTCCTGCTTCCCCCCCCCCCCCCCCACCCCCGACCAGACCCGACACTCGCTCCCCGCCTCCCCCCCCCCCCCCCCCCCCCCTGCCTCCGGACCAGACCCGACACCTGCTCCCCGCCTCCAGACCAGACCCGACACCCGCTCCCCGCCGCCTCCGGACCAGACCCGACACCCGCGCCCGACCCCCGACTGACCCGACCCGCGCTACTGTTCCCGCTCCCCGACTGGACCCGACCCGTGCTTCTGTTCCCGCTCCCCGACTGGACTCGACCCGACTCGCGCTCCTGTTCCCGCTCCCCGCGCCTCCGACTGGACCCAACCCGACTCCCGCGCTATCACTCTCTCTCTCTCTCTCTCTCTCTCTCTCTCTCTCTCTCTCCCTCCCTCCCTCCCTCCCTCCCTCCCTCCCTCCCTCCCTCCCTCCCTCCCTCCCTCCCTCTCCCCCTCCCTCCCTCCCTCCCTTCCTCTCCACCTCTCCCCTCCCCCCCTCTCTCTCTTTCCCCCCCGAACCGAACCTCCCCGACCCAACGCCACCTACCTGTAAATCTGGTGCTGGGGACGGGCCCTGCCCGAAGTCCCGGGCCGGCCCGTTCAGCCTTCGGTCCCGAAAGGCCTGCCTGAAGTACTTTCACACAGGTAGGAAGATGGTTTATTTAATCTTTTCTTTGCTTATAAATGTTTATTCAGGTTGGATTTATTTGTATAAGTATAAATAAGGATTTATTATAGAATTTAATGACTTCCCTTCCCCCCCCCCCCACCTCGTTCTGGATGCCTAATTTGTAACCTGCGCCTGATTTTTTAATGTGTAGAACAGGTTTTTTCAGGTCTACAAAAATCTTCACTTGCTCCATTCTACTTTTAGTTTGGAGTATGTTTTCACTGTGGAAACTTTCAAATCGGGCGTCAGTGGCTGGACACGCCCCCTTTTGAAGAAAAAATTCTGTTCCAAAGTAGAACTGTTCTACCTGACTCGAACTGCAGAAAAAAAAATGTGGAGAATTGTGATTTCTAAGATAGTCCGTTCTCCACCAGTTGCTCCTAAAAAATCAGGCACAAATCATGTGGAAACTTGGGCCCCATGTAACTAAATTGTTACTTGTTAATGCTGTTCTGGAAGCTGCCATTCACTGGTTTTACATTGTACCATTTTATTACAGATCTTCAGACACCAATTTCTGAAATATAAAATAAAAATGCTGTAGATTAGAACATGCAGCAATACTTTTCCACTGTGTTGCAGGTATCCCAGAACATGTAGGTTTAATTCTGAGTTAGTGCACTGAAACCAATACCAGGGATCGCTTTGATAAATGACCACCTTGATCTCCACTTAATCAGTGCCGACAACACTAATGTCTTTGTTGGCGTACAACCTTTCATGTTTGTGACTTTGGCTTTGTGGATGCAACATAGAATCCAGTGCATGTCTTGATCCGTACTATAACTGTCATCTACCAAATCAAAACTAGCCTGTAGCACCCATTGTAATTTCTTGAGGTAGAAGATTTGTACCGGAAGGTAAATTATAATGTGTATATATATCGCATTACATTTGCCATATACTGGGGGCTTTGGGTTCTTCTGGTATATACTTTTCCCCTCCAGGCACACTTCTGACACTTGACTTGTATTTATGTAACAGTCTTTTGTTTTAATACCCAAGTAACCTTTGGTAATAAAGTTACAATGTCATATTAACACTTCTGCATGAGTGTGTAGCAATAGTGTACATCCTTTTAATGAATTCACTTCTAATGAATGTAAATCTTATGTGAAGCTATAATAGTTGTTTTAGTGCTGTGTAAGCCAGTCTGACTGAAGAATTTGGGCTATTTGTAAATATTGTTTAATCCACATTACTGACGACGAGCTAAAAATTTATTTAGCCCTAGAACTAAATTGCCCTATTTGTGTCTTCTGACGTCTAGCTGAGTGTTACTAACCAATGTAATTGCAATTAGCTTGTGAAATGAGTTGGCAATTATGTCTTGTTCAGGAAAGCAAGGATATATTGCTAGCATTGAATCTAATGTGACTTGAACTGGAGATCGCACACATTCATCCACCAAACTGACTGTAGGAATAATGGAAGTAATAGTTAAGACATAAATGATGGAATCAAGGAAACGCATCACATGGAATTAAGTACTTTTGAAGTGTAGTCAGTGTTGCAGTGTAAGCAAATGTGGCAGGCAATGTTTCAGAAAAAGCAATCCGATAAATGACTAGTTAATCTGTTTTTAGTTGTGTTGGCTGCAAATAGAACAAGAACATTTCATGAATCCATACAACATGGATTTCAAATTTTTTCAGTTTCTTAATGTGTGTTGAAACAACAAAATTTTTACAGGACCCTACTACTGAGGGAGGAGAAATAGCTGGCAGATAGCCAAAGGTATGGTCTTAAGGAGGCTTTTAAAGGTGGGGAAAGTAGTCGCAAGGTTTATGGGAAAATTCCAGAGAATAGTCAAGATGGCTAAAAGCTTTGTACTGATGATGGAATGGGATACACAGCAGGACTGTGTCTGGAGATCAGAGAATGGACTGGGAGGTAAAGCTGGAGGAGTTTTCAATGGTAAAGTAAAGTGAAGCTGGGGAGGGATTTGGAAACCAGGCCAAAGATTCTGAATTCTGTGTTTGGAGGCATGGGCAGCATTGTTACACTGTACCCTAATGCTACGAAGCTGTAGAAGGCAATTAATCATTTGTTTTAATGCAGAGTAATATATTAAATTATTGATGAGCAAGATGTTTAACTTTAAGATTTAGCATCTTTGTGTGGGGTAAGGGGGGAAGGAGAAGAGAGAAAACAGCTGAGTCTAGGATCAGAAATCATTTAAGAAGATGATTAGCTTTAGTCGAGGTTGAATCTCTTATCCGGCATCCTCAGGATCTGGCCTGTGCCGGATTAGGGATTTTGTCGGACGAAAGGAGGTCACATTAAATTGACTGGTACAGGTACTGAGCAAGGGGATATCGGGGCGGGCTGACTGGCTTAGGGCTGGGAGAGCGGCAGAGAGATAGTGGGGGAGGGCGGTGGATCGCGGGGTCAGGCCAGCAATTGCGGGAATCGGCAGCAAGGAAGAACTTCAATTTGTTCATGTCGGAATTCTGCGCATGTGCCACCTGGTGGCCGGGAATGGCGCCGGACGAGGGGTGGTGCCGGATAAGGGAGTCCTGGATAAAGGACATTCAACTTGTAATGCTATTGGACACACACAGCCCTGTGAAATTGAATACTTCATCCATTCTGCAGAGATTTTCAAGATGGTAGACAAAGAGGGTATTAAAGTTTTAAGTTAGACCATGAGTTTCCAACATGGTTACAGGAGGTGGAAGGCCTGCATGTATCCAATCAAACTCTGTCAAAATAGCCCCTGCAAAGTTGCTCACTCAGTTTTGGTATCTCTATAACAACACTTCAAACTAACTTATTGCATGTGCAGCGCTTTGGAATATTGGAGTGATAAGGCATTTTAAATGCAAGTTCTCGCTTTCTTTCTGCCATCCCCCAGTACCTCCTCTTGAAGAGGGGAATAGAACAGAATTGCAGAGGTTCCTGTAAGGAAGATGGTTTTGAAATAGTACATTATTGGATTCTTAATATTTAAACTATACAGGCCATATTGCATTTATTTCTAAATTATTATAGTCCTAATGTTTCCCCTGAGTATTTTGCAGTACTAATTTACAATTCCTCTTCCCGTAGGCTTGAAAATTGGCTGAAAATGACACAGTTGCTGGGATTCCTGATCCTGTTGATTGTGAAATGTGTAGCAGTAGAAGCAGGCATCCAGGATGACATCACTGCTGAGTTTTCTGTGAAGGTTTACCACCATTTGCGGTCAATGGAGAAAGATGAGAATATTTTTTACTCCCCCTTCAGTATCGCTAATGCTTTAGGAATGGTTGAGCTTGGTGCTGGTGGTACAACTCTTGAGCAAATTCAACATGTTATGGGCTACAATCATATGCATAAAGGTAAATACTGTCGACCTTTTTACGTAAAATTATTTTTGTTTAGAGTATCTGTAATATATACTTGATTAAATATGGAATATACATGCATGTTTCTAGTTGCTTAAGTTAATAGCTTAAAAATGCCCATCAATCAGTATTAGTTCACCTTGAATTAGCAGTTTTGAAGCACCCAATGCCTGTTTTTGGAAAGTATCCCCTTAGGATGTAGCACCTGCATCTTGATCTTCATTTGGATGACTGCTGATGAGAACTTTACTGTCCAAGAACTTTGGCATTCTTGGATAATCAGTAGATCTTGAGCCTTCCAGAGAAGGCAATCCATTGTAAACTTGTAAAAATCTTAGTTACAGCTAATGCAATTATTATAGGAGCCTGCTACATTGTCCTAACAAGGGCTGCTTGTATAGATATTTTCTATTGTATTGACAATTTCTATAGGTTGTTTCCCCTGGCTGGAAGTCTAGAACTCGGGGTCATAGTCTCTGGTTAAGGGGTCAACCATTTAAGACTGAGATGAGGAATTTCTTCACTCAAAAGGTTGTGATTCTTTGGATTTCTCTACCCCAAAGGACTGTTACTGAAGCATTGAGTGTATTCAAGACAGAGATAGATAAATTTTTGGACTCTAGGGGAAACAAGGGATATGGAGATCGGGTGGGAAAGTGGAGTTAAGGTCAAAGATAAGCCGATCTTATTGAATGGCGGAGCAGGCTCGAGGTGCCGTATGGCCTCCTGCTCCTAATTATTTTTTTAAAGTACTTTGGTATGTTGCCATTTGTACAAGGTTGAATAAATGAGGTAGATTGGATTACAGACCATATTTCATTTTCATTATTCTTGGAATGATGGCAGCTGCACTTATAAATCTTGCTTGTAGGTTACTCCTCAATTCTTTGGGTTTAACATAAGAACATAAGAATTAGGAACAGGAGTAGGCCATCTAACCCCTCGAGCCTGGTCCGCCATTCAAAAAGATCATGGCTGATCTGGCCGTGGACTCAAGCTCCACTTAACCGCCCGCTCCCCATAACCCTTAATTCCCTTATTGGTTAAAAATCTATCTATCTGTGATTTGAATACATTCAATGAGCTAGCCTCAACTGCTTCCTTGGGCAGAGAATTCCACAGATTCACGACCCTCTGGGAGAAGAAATTCCTTCTCAACTCGGTTTTAAATTGGCTCCCTCGTATTTTGAGGCTGTGCCCCCTTAGTTCTCGTCTCCCCGACCAGTGGAAACAACCTTTCTGCCTCTATCTTGTCTATCCCTTTCATTATTTTAAATGTTTCTATAAGATCACCCCCTCATCCTTCTGAACTCCAATGAGTAAAGACCCAGTCTACTCAATCTATCATCATAAGGTAAACGCCCTCATCTCTGGAATTAGTACTCTTGTTTTTTTTCTGCTACATTGCTCTTGTTGTTAGACTCGAGGTTTCAGTGCTACCTCTGCTTAAAAACAAAACACGTGTTTTTGGAAAAGGTTTTCGAGCCTGCCCCTGGGTGATTTCTCCTCCTCTTCTCCCTTCACTCACCCCCATGATGTAAATTCCTACTTGTATGTAGAGGCTGAAGTTCTCTCACAGAATGAAGACCTTGCATATGAGCAGTGTTCTGTCATTGTAGAGCATCATTGTGGGGTATATTTTTTTTAAAGTGCTAAATTCTGTTCTGTTCAGGTGAGGAATTTGACTTGCTGCGGGACCTCTCTCGGTCCATGAAAGCAGACAGCCAGCAGTATGTAATGAAGCTGGCCAACTCGTTGTTTGTACAGGAAGGATTTCAACTAAATGACAAGTTCCTTCAAATGCTGAAAAAATACTTCAGTGCCAGTGTTGGAAGTATTGACTTCAGCCAATCTTCTTCTGTGGCTGATCATATCAATGAGTGGGTGCAGAATCAAACCAATAGTAAGTATCGTCAATTATTGAAATGCTGTTAATAGAGTTGGCTGTTCATTAGAAATGTAACATTGCACAGAATCAGAATTATGCAGCACAGGAGTCTATTCAGCCTGTCTTGTTTCCAGACTATCCACTTCATCCCATTCTGCTGCCTTTACCGTACCTTTTTAATTTTTTCTTTTGAAATATTCATCTTTCATTTTCAAAGATTTATGGATACTGCTGCCACCACTGTTTCTGGGAAGGCATTCCATATCTGAACAACCCTTCATTTGGTGGTGATCATAAATTGGGACCCTCTGATGCACTGACTAGTGGAAAAAGTTGCTTTCCTTTTTACCTTCTAAAAGCCCAAATAATTTTGAGCAGCTCCATTAGATCTCCTCAAAATTGTCTTTTCTAATGAGAAAATGCCCAATTCTGTATCTTCTAATGAAAAGCCCCTAAACCCTGGTATCGGTCCTGGTAAATCTCTTCTGCACCCCTCAGTACAAATTCTTCCTAAAGTTCCAAAACTCAGAGCAATATTCAAACCATGTTTAGTATTGCCTGTTGGCTTTTATACTCTCTACCCCTATTATGAAAGGTATTTTGTTGTTTTTGCAATTTTATCTTGTCCTCCCACATTTCAAGATTTGTGTATCTGAATCCCTCAGATGCTCTGCTCTTATAAATTTTTACCATTTAATATATTATTCCCCTCTTTCTTCCCAAAATGTATCGCTTCACAGTTCAGCAGACCTCTATCTGTCCAATCCGGTAACCAATGTCCTCCTGAAATTGCTTATAGTCCACTTCGTAGCTCTATGTATTTGTATTATTGGCAAATTTTGATCTTGTGCCCCTATACGAGAGACAGAGGGTATATGTATATCCCTGGGGAATGCTACTATTTAGAGTAGCTACTACTGATTTCTGTCAACATCTGTGGACAAAGCAAACAGGTTAACATTTCAAGTGTGGACCCTCCACAAGAACATTTTAGAAGTTGGCAAAAGTTAAATTGTTTAATAGCTGTATATTTGCTGTTGAGCACTAAACTGTAGCTAAATTCACAACAGGCTTCTGATTCATTTTACTTAGTGTGCAGTGAGTTTAGGCTTGTAATTTATATCCCTGCTTGACTTGTATCTCCATGGAATGATATACTCACATTTTTTCTGTACGCAGACAAGATACAAGACCTTTCGTCGCCAAAGGACTTCAATGCCTTAACCCGTCTAGTCCTCGTTAATGCAATATACTTTAAAGGAAACTGGAAGTCTCAATTCAGAGCAGAGAATACGCGCACATTCCCTTTTACCAAAGATGATGAAAGTGAAATACAGATACCTATGATGTACCAACAAGGAGACTTCTACTATGGTTTGCAAATGTTTAGCTTTTTTGCAGTTAATTAAAATTGACCTTTCTATTCATCTGATCTGGCATTTGGAACAGAGGTTCAAATTTGATAGAGAACAGTATTCCTTTGTTTCCTTAGCCTTATATAGCGATACAGCCTTATGTAGTGCAACATTGTAATGAACGAGATTGCAGTGGGACCTCCTTTATTTTTGCTAACTGTTTCTAAGTCCCAGTGCAGTCATCCATTCAGATAAGTACTAATATAGTGAAACACTTGTTTAATAGCAGTTGTTGTAAATATTTTAATGCATAAATATTTCCATTCTTAAAAAAAAATTCAAGTGCAAGTTGTAGGAAATATGAATGCTAAATCCTATACCGTACCCACAATGCCTTGGAAATATTGTATCAAAAATCAGTAATATGTACCTATATTAGTATTGAAAAGTCAAATTGGGATTTAGCATTTATTTATGCCTGGGTTTCATACATAATGCTTAAATTAGTTCACTTCAAACTGTCCTGCATAACTCAATCCACAGTAGGACCACAGTATAAACCTGAGCAGCAGTACACTCTTACTTTCCAGAGACATCAAAGACATAGAGATGCATTTACTAACACTGGTAACTTGGTTTGCGATAATATGATTAGTACCATCAGAGTTCAGTAGTAATGATTATAATAGAAGTAAACTAATGCTTAACATCTTTTAACAGAATATAAATCATCCTGAGTACAACACTAAACCTAATCATGAGCATTGCAGTATCTTAGCTTTAAATGGGTTTTGATTAATGATCATTGCATTTACTATCCAAGCTTCATGCACTGATTTTGGAAAGTCATATGGTACTGGTTTATATGCGGTAGCTTCCAATATTGAGGCTGTCTCTTAGTGACCCGAGCGTAAAATCGTACAATTTCCTTGAGTAGCAGATCAGCTGCCATCCTCTGATGCTCTGGTTTCAATAACCATGTATGTGGTGAGTAGTCATCACTTTAGTTGTTTTCCACCTAAATTTTAGTTCACCACTTAACTTGGTATTGGTTGTTATATTGTATTTTCTCTGTTTAGATGCTTAACCTGTTGAATTAACTATTGGAATGCATTTCTACTTCAAACAAAACAAATTAATCTTAAATCTACCTTTACATTCTTAAACCCTCATTCGATCTTTTTCAGCCCTTTTTCTCAAGCCTCCTAACCCTTGCAAAGTCCTGTTTCCTGCTCTCTTACACTCCTATCTCTGCCTCCTCACCCTTTGTTTCTCCTCTCCCTCTGTGTGTATGTTTCTCTCTCTCTCTGCCTAGTTTAGGACATGGCAAAGATTAGCAGCCATATTTGAAAATGTCGGATATGAAAAGATAATACAGCAGCCTATAAACCTTCCCCCAAAAATAATCTCTCCTCTCTCTTTCTCCCTCCCACCAACATTGCGCCTCCTCCCTCGCGCGCGCTCTCTATAGAAATATCTCTGTCGCTCCTTCTATATTTCTCTGTCCCTTCTCTTTCCCTCGCTTGCTCTTTCTCGTTCTCGTCTGACTGTCTCTCTCTCTCTCTCTCTCTCTCCCCTCCAGAATAGCAATCCCAGGATTAATTAATAGCCCATTGTGCTGTTTAGTACAGTGGACATAACGTGAGATGTTCCCCACATTCTTCTCCCAAAATACAGAAAATACCAAACTGAGAACACTGTGTCAAAGCTAAATTAACTTAGTCAGATTTATCTACACATTTATTAATATACAGAAGTTAAATAATAGAACAAGATACTGAATAAATGCTACACTATTTAAAACAAATTTAAATGTGTTTATAAAGAGATAATGTATTCTTTTTACAATGCATTTATTACACAGTCCGATAAATGACGAGGTTTCTGGATGAGGTATTCGGGTTTGGCACTCGGTAGACCTTACAAGTTAAATTTTGTATGTGGAAGATGAGACTGTCTTTTCATCCACAGAGTTTGAATTTCCTGCCAGAACTAAAACTTTGGAAGAATTCCACAGTATTTGGTCCCAAAGACTCTGAAGTCACAGCTGTCAAGTATCTATGATGAAAGACACAATGCTATGAACTACTGCAAGCTTTTGTTTCTGTGGGCTTCAGTGGTGTATGTCATGGCGTCTCAGGGACCACATGTAAAGTTTAAATCCATGTTCCTCTTAATTTATATATATCTCCAGCTGTGGATGCAATTTTGTTATTTTAGGATTATCACCTACCAATGAGGCAACAATGCTGAGGGCAGCTCTTTTCAAAACTCCAAACAAACAACATTCCAGCAGGACAAACCAACAAATAAATAGTATAAGCAAAAATAGTCTTGAATTGTGTGGGCTTTCAGGAATGGTTTCCCAGGGCGTGGGTCATCACGATAATCCAACTCTCCGCTTCATTTTGTATTTTGATAAAGAAAGACAGCTTTCATTTGAACCAGCCATTCTAGAGCTGTATAAAATCAAATACAAAAGTCTCCCTATTTTGAACCACTTATATTTTATAAATATACTGTATTTAATGCAATATAACCTTGAACAGTAGGACAAAAAGAAATGGGTTCAAGTATGAGACAAGATCTCCCTAAATGTATGATTCGACTGGTTGTTTTTAGTATGGGAAAGAGGGCAGAGAATCTTTTTTGATCGTGGATGTTATTATGTGGAGTGGAATGCAAAACTTCAGTGCTATTTTATTATTTTATCGAACGGTTCCTAGCCATAATATTTCACACTACACTGCCTAAAGTTTTTTTTTGTTTTGTTTTTGGTGGGATTTAATCTCAGAAATTCTTAAATGAGCTCCCTTGTACTGGTTTGTTGAGTTACCCTGTTATTGACTACACCACAGCAGAGATATTTTAACCATAGCACTTAGAAATGGGCAAAGGAGAAAATGTGAAAATGCTGAAACCAAGTAGTTTCTCTTAATCTCTTCAAAATTTATGGTTTATAATTTTACTGTGATGCATAGTGTCAGCTGTGACTCAGTAGCACTCTCTCTTCTGAGTCAGAAGGTTGTGAGTTCATGCTCCACTCCAGAGACTTGAGCACAAAATCTAGACTGATACTCCAGTGTAGTGTTGAGGGAGAGCTGCATTGTCGGGGGTGCCATCTTTCGGGTGAGACATTAAATTGAGGTTCTGTCTGCCTTCTGAGATGAACATAAGATCCTATGTCACTATTTTGAAGAAGAGCAGTGTCCTGGCCAATATTTATCCCTCAACCAAGACTACTAAAAACGATAAACTAGTCCTTATCTCTTTGCTGTTTGTGGGAGCTTGCTGTGTGCAAACAGGCTGTGTGCAAATAAGCTGCTATGTATCCCACCTTACAACAGTGGCTGCACTTCAAAAAGTACTTCATTGGCTGTAAAGTACTTTGGGATGCCTTGAGGTTGAGTGTTATTTCTTTCTTTATAGATGCAACTTTATTTTTTTTTAGGTGAGTTCAGTGATGGCTCAAACGAGGCAGGAGGAGTGTACCAGGTTTTAGAAATGCCTTATGATGGTGACAAGATGAGCATGATGGTAGTTCTCCCAAGACAGGAAGTACAACTGGCTACCTTGGAGCCACTTATTAAAACCCAACTAATTAATGAATGGGCAAGCTCTGTAAAGAAGCAGAAGGTTGAAGTGTATCTGCCAAGGTGAGAGACATTTATTTCTTTGGGGAGTGTCTAATAATCTGCATGTCTGTAATAAGTTTGGCCAGTAATTTTGAATCATAAAGTAAAATGTACATTTTGGAGGGAAATGTAGTGATTTATAGATAGCAACATTTAATAGTGTGAAATATCCATTCACATTGTATTGCATTGTGTATATAATATATTATGCATTTCACTTTAATAATGACCCTCTGACCAATTGTTTACTATGCTTGTAGTGTCTCAAAACCTGAAATTGATATTTACATTGTTTAGCTTACCAAAAATCAACTGTTTAAATAAAACTGATTTTCAAAAATGATTTGCATATGTCACCACTGCAAATCAGTTAGTTTGAATATTTACAGAAGTAATTTCAGAAAGCATTATAGATGAAAGAGGATGATTTATAAGGAAATATTCTGACCAAGGGGTTCAGGTGCCATCATAAACCAGGAAAGTGGTTTAGCATATGTAATTGTTTTTGTAATACTCTTATCTGGCCATTGTTTCTTTAAATTCTGCTGACCGCAATGTGAGACTTTCAATATTTAAACATGACATAGTGCATTGCCTTGTGTGGCTGTGGAAGGCCTCCCTGCAGTAGTTGTGGTTGGCATTGACTGTTGCAATCCATTCGGTCAGCATGTGGTGACCTCCTCATTGAAATAATACTCTGGATTTAATTCTCAGTAGATTTTATAGGATGTATATGTAAAATATATTTAAAAAACCTATGTCAGCACTCCATACACTGCACACTACCATTCACATTTTTTTATCAAACTTAATGTAGGAGATAACGTTTTTACAGTTTCTCAATTCACTTTGCACAAATGGAGCAAGGAGTGTTATATTTTCAGTATCACAATGTCCAATGTATATCACTGACAAGATCTATCAGTAAAAGCAAAATACATGAAATATGGAGGATTTTCCAAAGATAGTGCTGTGTAATTTGGGAAAGGCCAGGCAACCTGGTTACATTGTACCATTTGGTCTCTTTATCAATTGCAAATTTTTCACTAAATCAAGGATAAATGCCAATTGTTTGTCTCCAATTGGATTTTAGTGCATGCTTCAATTTTTTTTTACTGCAGAGTATCTGCATTGCAAGAAAAATCTGAATGAGAAAAGGTCAAAACTACATCCTAAGTTCTTAACTGCATTGCTGGTACAATTCCCTCTTCTAGCTTTAGCTGTGATGCACAAATCAATCTCCCCTTTCCAACATTGATATTTAAAGTGCATATTTTAGTATGTACATGATACAATGGCAAAGTTTTCTAAAACATTTTCATTAGAAACAACAAACAAGCACCAAGCTCTAAAAGAAGTACAAGCTCCATTTCAAAATAATGTAACATGTATTCAGAGCTATTCAATAATGGCAGTCACAATAGTTCCATGCTGGAATTGGAGATCTTGAACTGATTTCAAAACTCAGCCATTGCTTCTTTTTCAAATTCACTTGTTGTTCTTGCAAATGTGGCAATTGAGGCACCCAAATCCTTCCCTGTAGAAGTTACCCAGGATGCCTCTGACAGCAAAGTGCCACCAATAGTGCATCAGACCTGCTATCTTCACTCTGGCTGTGTTTTCATCATCACAGGCCAGTATGGACCTTGCGAACATCTATGAAGGTTTCCCAAGCAGAACAACGAAGTTGAGAATGCAGCTTGTACTAAATCCGTGTGCACAAGATATATGGTTATTGATTTGAAATTGCAGTATAAGCATTGCTGGCACTGACAAATGATTTTGCTATATAAAAGAGACATTAGTAATCCTTTTAGCTCTACAAAATAAATCTTTCCACTGTAAAAACATTGATGTATCATTTAAATTTCACATACAGGAAAAATAAATCCTTACATGTAACTCCAATCTTATTATTTTCACTCTTGTTTCAGTCTTTCACATCTATGTAAAATTATGTTGCTAGATTCAAAGTGATGCAGAATATTGATTTGAAGGAAGCTCTGGCTGGCCTGGGGATCTCTGAAATGTTTGGTGTTGATGCTGACCTCTCGGGGATGACTGGTAAGTAAAGTGTCGCATCATTTAAGGTCTGTCTTATAAATCAGCTGGTGTTAAAAATTTAGTTTAAAACAAGCTGCGGTAGCAAATATTTTAAAGTGATATGCTAGTAGCCCTTTTGTTCATCGATGGTTATTAGGATGAGCAAGTAGTTGACAGTACTGGAGCAATGAGTACATTGTTTAGATCTGTACAAGACTTATTGTTGTTAGACATACCAGCACTACCTAGTGCAAGGGAAAGCTAACTACAACCAAGGAAAGTTATGAGGAATACTTTCCGTAACATCTTTTTCACTCCTGATTTGTTACAACATGACATCCTGTGATTTTTGTAATCTAATGAAGTAGTATGACATTTTAATGTTTTTTAATGAAATTTTAAAAAAATTTATCAACATGTATGCTTGATTAAAACAGGCCTTGTAAAGATAGTTCAAACTTAAACCTTAGGATACAGTATTGCAGTGGACTCAACTGATCCTACATAGGATAGTGTGCTCAAGCTTGTAGTATATTAAAAGTGCAGCTGAACAACCAAATTGGTAGCATATTTTAAAGAAACAAATGAATCATTATGCCAGCTTGCTGCTGATGCAGTTGTGCATTTCAACAGCAGTCAGCCATTTTTTTGTATCTTCAGTACAGTTTTATCTGCAATTACCCCATGATCTCTGGGTACATTTCGTATGACAAATCACCAGCCTTACTCGTAAGTCACAGGACCTTCTCCATTTGTAAAATAACCTGAGCATTGCATCCATTATCCATTGTGTATAATTATACTGTAAATTATTTATACCTGTAATGTGATGATATAAATTGGAGTAAAATACTACAACATTTAAATTTGCATGGCGATCTGTTCACTCCACACTTTATTAGCATTTCCCAATATGGGATTTATAAGCCACTCTCAGCACCTGGAGGAGGGGCAGGGTAGAAGAGTTCCAAATTTCCATTATCCTTTGTGTGAAGAAGTGCTTCCTAATATCGCCCCTGAATGGCCTAGTTCTAATTTGAAGGTTATGCTCCCTTGTTCTGGATTCCCCCATCAGAGGAAATCAATTTTCTCTATCTACGTTACAAACTACTCTTAAACACCTCAATTATATTACCCTTTAATCTCCTTTACTACATTACAACAGTGACTACACTCCAAAAGTACTTAATTGGCTGTAAAGCGCTTTGAGACATCCTGTGGCAGTGAAAAGCGCTATACAAATGCAATTCTTCTGTACTCAAGGGAATACAAGCTTTGTCTATGCAACCTGTCCTCATAATTTAACTCTTTTAGCTCTATAATTTAACTCTTTTAGCTCTGGTATTGTTATGTATCTGGACTTGTATATACTCTGTACAGCCACCAGAGGGCTCATTCCCTGGAGTCCCAAGGGATCTCATAATCCCTTGGGAGTACAGGTATTTAAGAGTGATCCACAGGTTGGAGAGGCACTCTGAAGACCTGCAATAAAAGACTACAGTCACACATTACTTTGAGCTAAGTGTTCAGTATGACTATTTTTCCATACACTACAACTGGCGACAAGATACAGATAACGAACCCAAAGATGCAGAGAACAGTGGGCATCCTGGAGAAATTCTAGGAGGGAGATGATTGGGAAACTTTTGTGGAGCGACTCGACCAATACTTCGTGGCCAGCAAGCTAGATGGGAAAGAGCGCTGCCAAACGTAGAGCGATCCTCCTCACTGCCTGTGGGGCACCAACATGTGGCCTCATGAAGAATCTGCTCACTCCAGCAAAACCCACGGAGAAATTGTACGATGATTTGTGCACACTGGTCCGAGAGCATTTGAACCTGAAGGAAAGTGATCTGATGGCGAGGTACCGGTTCTACACCTACAAAAGATCTGAATGCCAGGAAGTGGTGAGTTATGTCGCCGAGCTAAGACAACTTGCAGGACATTGCAAATTTGAAAGACATTTGGAGAACATGCTCAGAGACTTTTTCATACTTGGCATTGGCCACGAAACCATACTTTGCAAACTTTTGACTGTAGAGACCCCAACCTTGAGTAAGGCTGTAGCTATAACCCAGATGTTCATTGCCACCAGTGACAATACTAAGCAAATCTCTCAGCGCACACATGCTGCTACAAGTCCTGTGAACAAAGTGATGTTTTCGAATCGTAACGGACAGGGCAAGTCACACACACCTGCAGCTACACGTCCGCAGATGTCTGAGTCCACCATCAAGGGTGATGAATGCAAGGCCATTAACACCTTGTTGGCACTGCGGGGGTGACCATCGTTTCCATTCATGCTGATTCAAAGGATACATTTGCAAGGGCTGTGGAACAATGGGACACCTTCAACGAGCGTGCAGGCGAGCTGCTAGGCCTTATAAACCTGCAAACCACCACGTTGCAGAGGAGGACAGATCCACGGAGGATCATGACGAAACGGAACCTCTGATAAAGGAGGCAGAGGTACATGGGGTGCACACATTCACCACAAATTGTCCCCCGATAATGCTGAAGGTTGAACTAAATGGACTCCCGGTGTCAATGGAGCTGGACACAGGCGTGAGCCAGTCCATCATGGACAAAAAGACTTTCAAAAGGTTGTGATGCAACAAGGCCTCAAGGCCACTCTTAACTCCACTTCGCACGAAACTAAGAACTTATACGAAAGAACTGATTCCCTGTCATTGGCAATGCTACCGTCAAGGTCTCCTATGATGGAGCGGTGCACAAGCTACGACTCTGGGTGGTACCGGGTGATGATCCCACGCTGCTCAGCAGAGCTGGCTGGGAAAGATACGATGGAACTGGGACGACATCCGAGCACTATCGCCCACGGACGACACTTCGCGTGCACAGGTCTTAAACAAATTTCCTTCGCTGTTCGAACCAGGCATCGGGAAATTCCAAGGAGCAAAAGTGCAGATCCACCTAATTCTGGGGGCGCGACCCATCCATCACAAGGCGAGAGCAGTATCGTACGTGATGAGAGAAAGGGTAGAAATCGAGTTCGACTGGCTACAAAGAGAGGGCATCATCTCACCGATCGAGTTCAACGAGTGGGCCAGTCCTATTGTTCCAGTCCTCAAGGGAGATGGCACCGTCAGAATCTGTGGCGATTACAAAGTAACTATCAATCGTTTCTTCCTGCAGGACCAATACCCACTTCCAAAAGCCGACGACCTCTTTGCAACGCTGGCGAGAGGGAAGACGTTCACGAAGCTGGATCTGACCTCAGCCTACATGACGCAGGAATTTGAGGAATCATCGAAGGCCCTCACCTGCATCAACATGCACAAAGGTCTTTTTGTTTATAACAGATGCCCATTTGGAATCCGATCAGTGGCGGCGATATTCCAGAGAAACATGGAAAGTTTGCTGAAGTCGGTCCCGCACACCGTGGTCTTCCAGGACGACATCTTGGTCACTGGTCGGAACACAGTCGAGCATCTGCAGAAACTGGAGGAGGTTCTTAGTCGACTCAATCGCGTGGGGCTCAGGTTAAAACGCTCAGTGCGTTTTCCTGGCGCCTGAAGTGAAGTTCTTGGGAAGGAGAATTACGGCATCAGGCCCACCAACGCAAAGACTGAGGCAATCGAGAACGCACCGAGGCCACAGAACGTGACGGAGCTGCGGTCATTCCTGGGACTCTTGACCTTCTTACCCGGTCTCAGCACCCTGCTAGAACATGTCTTACTACGAAAAGGGAGCGAATGGGTTTGGGGCAAAAGCCAAGAAAAATGCCTTTTGTAAAAGCGAGAAAATTGTTATGCTCAAACAAATTGCTTCTGTTGTATGATCCATGTAAGCGTTTGGTACTAGCATGTGATGTGTCGTCACATGGCGTCAGGTGTGTATTGCAACAAGCCAATGAATTCGGGAAACTGCAACCGGTTGCTTATGCATCCAGGAGTCTGTCTAAGGCCGCGAGAGCCTACAGCATGATTGAAAAAGAAGCATTAGCATGTGTCTATGGGGTAAAGAAAATGCATCAATACCTGTTTGGGCTAAAATTTGAATTGGAAACTGACCATAAGCCACTTCTATCCCTGTTTTCAGAGAGCAAAGGGATAAATACCAACGCATCGGCCCGCATCCAGAGATGGGCGCTTACGTGGTCCGCCTACAACTACGCCATCCACCATAGACCAGGCAGAGAAAACTGCGCCGATGCTCTCCATAGGCTGCCATTGCCCACCACGGGGGTTGAAATGGCGCAGCCCGCAGATCTAACCATGGTTATGGAAGCATTTGAGAGTGAGCAATCACCCGTCACTGCCAGGCAGATCAAAACCTGGACAAGCCTGGTCCCCTTATTATCTCTAGTCAAAAGCTGTGTGCTTCACGGGAGCTGGTCCAGCGTCCCAGTGGAAATGCAGGAAGTGAGAAACCCATTCCAACGGTGCAACGATGAAATGTCCATCCAGGCAGACTGCCTTCTGTAGGGCAATCGAGTAGCGGTCCCCAAGAAGGGCAGAGACACCTTCATCAATGACCTCCACAGTACCCACCCAGGCATCGTAATGATGAAAGTGATAGCCAGATCCCACGTTTGGTGGCCCGGTATCGATGCGGACTTAGAGTCCTGCGTTCACAGATGTAATACATGCTCGCAGTTAAGTAATGTACCCAGGGAGGTGCCGCTAAGTTTATGGTCTTGGCCCTCCAAACCGTGGTCTAGGGGACACGTCGACTATGCAGGCCCGTTCTTGGGTAAAATGTTCCTTGTGGTTGTAGACGCGTACTCCAAGTGATTGAATGTGAGATAATGTCGGCTAGCATGTCCGCTGCCACCATTGAAAGCCTGCGAGCAATGTTTGCCACACATGGCTTACCCGATGACCTGGTGAGCGACATCGGGCCATGTTTTACCAGTGCTGAGTTCAAAGAATTTATGACCCGTATCGGGATCAAACATGTCACATCTGCCCCTTTAAACCAGCGTCCAATGGTCAGGCAGAGAGAGCAGTGCAAACCATCAAGCAAGGCTTGAAGAGGGTAACTGAAGGCTCACTGCAAACGCGCCTATCCCGAGTCCTGCTTAGCTACCGCATGAGACCACACTCACTCACTGAGATCCCACCTGCTGAACTGCTCATGAAAAGAGCACTTAAGACAAGGCTCTCGTTCGTTCACCCTGATCGACATGAACAGGTAGAGAGCAGGCGGTTTCAACAAAGTGCATACCATGATGGCGCAAATGTGTCATGTGTGATTGAAGTCAATGATCTTGTAAATTATGGGCAAGGTCCCAAGTGGCTTCCCGGCACTGTCATGGCCAAAGAGGGGAGCAGGGTGTTTCGGGTCAAACTTCCAAATGGACTCATTCAAAGTAAACACTTGGACCAAATCAAACTGCGATTCACAGACTACCCTGAGCAACCCACCTTGGACCCTACCTTTTTTTAATCCCTCAACACACACACACCAGTGGCAACCGACACCACGGTTGACCACGAAGCAGAACTCATCATCCACAGCAGCCCAGCAGGGCCCAACACACCAGGCAGCCCAGCGAGGGCCCAACAAATGACTCAATAACACCAGCCTTCACACGGAGATGATCAAGAAGGGCCCCAAATCGACTCATTGTAAATAGTTACACTGTTGTCTTTAGGGGGGAATATTGTTATGTATCTGGACTTGTATATACTCTGTACAGCCACCAGAGGGCTCATTCCCTGGAGTCCCAAGGGATCCCATAATCCCTTGGGAGTACAGGTATTTAAGAGTGCTTCACAGGTTGGAGAGGCACTCTGGAGACCTGCAAAAAAAGACTAAGGTCACACTTTACTTTGAGCTCAGTGTTCAGTCTGACTCTTTCTCCATACACTACAGGTATCATTCTGATGAATCTGCGCTGCAGCCCCTCCAAGGCCAATATATCCTTCCTGAGGTGAGGTACCCAAAACTGAATGCAGTACTCTAGATTGGGTCTCTACAAGCTGTAACATAACTTTCACCCCTTTGTATTCCAGCCTTCTTGAGATAAAGGCCAACATTCTTTTAGTCCTTTTAATTTTTTTGTACCTGTATACTAGCTTTATGATTTCTGTATTTGGACCCCTAAATCTCTCTGCTCATCCACAATTCCTAACTTCTCGCCAGTTCGAAAATACTCTGATCTAACTTTCTTAGGTCTAAAGTGGATGGTCTTTATTAAAATGTGACACTCCATTGTCTGAAGTACCACATATTTACCTTGTATGGGCACAAAATGTGGTGGTTTAAATCCTTCTGCATAGAACTTTATAAAATTTCCCCACATCCATCTGCAAGTTTTGCACGCTCCCCTAATCTATCGATGTACCTTTACAACTTTCTGCTCCCATTTACCCTATTTACTGTGACACTTGGTGTTGGCAGCAAGCTTAAATATCTGTCTTTCTATTCCTTCATCCAAGTCATTTATAAATATAGTGAAAAGCGTCAGCCCTAGTACAGATCCCTTGGGTCACCACTAGTCACATTCTGCCAATTCGATTGCGTATACATATGATCCCTTCTCTCTCTCTCCTACCTCCTAACCAATTTTCTATCCAAGCCAATAGATTGCTTCCAATTCCACACGTGCTCATTTGTGGAACCTTACTGAATGCCCTTGGGAAGTCCATAAAAATAACATCCATAGACATTCTTATCTAACACATTAGTTATATCTTCAAAATATTAGACTTGACTTACCCTTTACAAATCCATGCTGGTTCTCTCTGATCTGTTAATGTTCGTCCAAATGCTCAGTCACTCTGTCACTAATAACAGATTCTTGTAACTTGTAACAGATCCGCACAACTGATCGAGTAACAGGCCTATAATTTCCTAGTTTATCTTTCCTACCTTTCTTAAATAATGGAGTGACATTGGCAGTTTTCCAATCCAAGGGGACAATTCCTGAATCGAGAGTTTTGGAAGATCATGACGAACACATCAATAATTTCCTCACCTACTACTTTTAATACCCTGGGGTGGAAACAATTGCGTCCTAGAGATTTGTCTAAAATCTCATTAGTTGCTCCATCACCATTTGTATTTTACTTGTATTGAACCTAGTTAGTTCCTGCTTGATTTATTTTTAGTTTTCCTTTTTGTCTCTGGTACTTAATTCAAACCCTCTACTGTGAAGAGTAGCTATTTAGTAAATCAGCCCTTTCCTGATTTCTAATTGCAATGGGCCAGATTTTGTGGTTCACGGCAAACAAAAACCGTCATCACCATCATCATCGGCAGTCCCTCGGAATTGAGGAAGACTTGCTTCCACTCCCAAAGTGAGTTCTTTGATGGTTAAACAGTCCGATACGAGAGCCACATACCCTGTTACAAGTGGTTACATTTGTTGGGGGAAGGGGTTGGTCGGGCTGGTTTGCCGCACGTTCCTCCCGCTGCCTGCACCTGGCCTCTTCATGCTCCTTGCGTCGAGGCTCAACGCCCTCCCGGACTTTCTCCACCTCTGGCGATCTGCGACCAGGGTGTCTCGGGTGTCAGTGGTGATGTCGTATTTTACCAGGGAGGCTTTGAGGGTATCCTTAACGTTTTCGCTGTCCTCCTTTGGCTCGTTTACCATGAAGGAGCTCCACATAAAGCATTGGCTTAGGGAGTCTCGTATCTGGTGTGCATACTATGTGGCCTGCCCAGTGAAGCTGATCGAGTGTGGTCAGTGCTTCAATACTTGGGGATGTTAGCCTGGTCGAGGACACTGATGTTTGTGTACCTCTCCTCCCAGGAGATTTGCAGGATCTTGTGGAGACATCGTTGGTGATATATCTCCAGCGACTTATGGTGCCTTCTGTACATCGTCCATGCCTCAGACCCATTCAGGAGGGTGGGTATTACTACAGCTCTGTAGACCATGAGTTTGGTGGTAGATTTGAGGGCCTGGTCTTCAAACACACTTTTTTTCCTCAGGCGGCCGAAGGCTGCACTGGTGCAAAGGAGGCGATGCTGAATCTCCACATCAATGTCTGCCTTGTTGATAAGAGGCTCCCGAGAAATGGGAAATGGTCCATGTTGTCCAGGGCCGCGCCGTGGATCTTGATGATTGGAGGGCAGTGCTGTGCGGCGATGACAGGCTGGTGAAGGACCTTTTGTCTTACGGATGTTAAGCGTAAGGCCCACGCTTTCATATGCCTCAGTGAAGACATTGACTATATCCTGGAATTCAGCCTCTGAATGTGCACAGATGCAGGCATCGTCCTACTGCAGCTCAACGACCGAGGTTGGGGTGAGCTTGGACCTGGCTGGAGGCGGCGTAGGTTAAACAGCTTCCCACTGATTCTGTAGTTTAGTTCCACTCCAGCGGGGAGCTTGTTGAAGAAACGGCACCAGTGTTCATTACGCTTACACTTGCCCACAGACTTTCTATGGGATTTTGCACTGGAACTTGTGATTCGAAAGCTATTTCAGTGCAGCACCCTCGACAGGCAGACAACTGTGTATCCCCTTAACATGAATTCTTAATGAGGCACAGAGTCGATGAGCAGTGCAGAGTCTGAAGCAAGAAGTGTCAGATTAGTTAATTCAATGCCAAGTCATGTATAGAAATCAAAATAAAGGGAAGGAAAGAAAATTGGATTAAGAGAGATAAAAAATGGAAAGAAAAACAATGAAAAAAAAAACTAACAATAATTAAAATCAATCTGAAGGAATGAACCTTAACTTTTAAGATTTTAAGTGATGTGGAAGAGACTTTGGTAATCAAAAACACAGGTTATAAAAGTACAATTAGATAAGCTGTTTAAAAGGCACACAATTCATGTATCTAGAGGCATCGACTGCAAAAGCAAGCAGATAATGTTGAACTTGCAAGGAGTTGCATTGTGTCCCTTTTAGAAATGATATAAAAGTATTGGAAAGGTGCAGTGTAGATTCACTAGGATGTTATCCGTGATAAAGGGTATAGTTATGATAGACTTAAAAAGTTTTTTTTAAAGAGCTGAGCAGGATAAAGGGTGATCAGATGAAGATTTTCAAAATTGAGGGATTATCAAGTAAATAGTGATAGATTTTTGTTGCCTCACTGGTTAACAAGACAGTAACAAAAGCACAAATTTTAAGATGAGTATAAAGGATTCAGAGTGGTTAGAAAAGAATGCTTTACGCAGAGGGGAATTAGAATGTGGAATTCTTTGTCATAAACCATTGCCGAAGTAGAATCCATAAATATTGAAAGGGAATTGAAAAAGACAAATATTAAAAGTATATGGTGAGGAGAATGGGATTAGACTAGATGTCTCGTGTGGGGGAATAAAACACCAACATATATTTGATGGGCTGAATGACAAGTTTTTGTATTGAAACTTGTCATAAGGATTGATAGGTTATTTTGCTTTTATTAGTTGTGGCATTGGGAAGATAATGTAAATTTTGCATCTGCTGGAGGAATGCTGTCTTAGGCACTTTCCTACCTGGTGGACACACCACCTGTGGCAGGAGAATTGAAATGTTAATATATATTCAAAGAATGGGATGGGTCATACTGACGGCATTTTAAAAAATATACATCAATTGAATTTAGTCTAGTTTATCATAAATATGTTCATATCTGTATATGGAATAGTTTTACCTGAATATAATTTTTCTATTATGTTCCATTTTAAAAAAAAAATAAAAGCTGTAGACAGGGGCACTCCAAAATACACTTATTGATCCCTCAATTGGTGTTATCAACAAATTTTCACCTCTTGCAATTTTTGAAATTTTATATGCAGAACTAATACGAGTAAATAGTATGCTGTGGATGCACAACTTTACCACCAGCAACTGATGACAGGGATTTGTTTACTGTTAATTCCATGGCAGCAAATATGTGTTTAGTTCTGAAAAATATTGCATTTTCATGCACTCCTGTCCTCAAAACATCTTCCTGTGTCAGCATTTTATGTAAACATTTATAGTAGGAAAAACCCATAGGAACATGTCAAACATTGTGGGTACACTATATATCAACACACCAATATTTTGACATCACTGCTGCTGAACCAATTAAATTACATACAGCTTTTTGGCTGCTACTTTTTCTCAATAACTGAAATTTCTAATGTACAAAAGTTTTAAAATTAAATAAAATTACAAATTTCACAAACAAATTTATCAATTGAATTTTCTTCCGTGTAGTTTGTATGTGAAGGACTCGTCCTCTTTTAAAGATCTAGGCTTAGACTTGATAGCCTAGATTTTGCTGGATTGGGTCATCTCACGGCATGCTCAGTTAGTTGGACTTTTTCCCCTCCCCATTCAGCTCAAATATTTTGCCCTGCAAGTTGCTCTAAATGTGAGCTGATATCGAGGGTAACAGAGCATCGAGGGTAACAGACTTTGGTGAACAATGGGACCAACAGTCAATCTTCTTAACCAATGAGATTTAAGGATTGAGAAAGAAACCGAAGAATGACGTAGAAACGAATAGGGTGAATTAGTCGAATCTGGTACAGAAAGAGAAATAACGAAAGGGAGTATTTGCTAGTGCTGTTGGGGAAGGTTTAAACTAATATGGCAGGGGGCTGGGAATCTATGCAGGGAGACAGAGGGAAGTAAAATGGGGGCAGAAGCAAAAGGTAGAAAGGAGATAAGGAAAAGTGGAGGGCAGAGAAATCAAAAAGGGCCACATTAACACTTTGTCCTTTTAGAATTATGTTGTAAAAAAAACAAGCCTGGAGGCTCTGTATCTCCAATGCGAGGAGCATTCGTAATAAGGTGGATGAATTAACTGCGCAGATAGCTATTAACGGATATGATGTAATTGGGATTACGGAGACATGGCTCCAGGCTGACCAAGGCTGGGAACTCAACATCCAGGGGTTTTCAATATTTAGGAAGGAAAGAAAGGAAAAGGAGGTGGGGTAGCGTTGCTGGTTAAAGAGGAGAATAACGCAATAGTAAGGAAGAACATTAACGTGGATGATGTTGAATCTGTATGTGTAGAGCTGCGGAACACCAAAGGGCAGAAAACGCTAGTGGGAGTTGTGTACAGACCACCAAGCAGTAGTAGTGAGGTTGGGGATGGCATCAAACAGGAAATTAGGGATGTGTGCAATAAAAGTACAGCAGTTATCATGGGTGACTTTAATCTACATATAGATTGGGTTAACCAAACTGGTAGCAATACGGTGGCGGAGGATTTCCTGGAGTGCATAAGGGATGGTTTTCTAGACCAATATGTCGAGGAACCAACTGGAGAGCTGGCCATCCTAGACTGGGTGTTGTGTAATGAGAGAGGATTAATTAGCAATCTTGTTGTGCGAGGTCCCTTGGGGAAGAGTGACCATAATATGGTAGAATTCTTTTAAGATGGAGAGTGACACAGTTAATTCAGAGACTAGGGGTCCTCAACTTAAAGAAGGGTAACTTCGATGGTATGAGACGTGAATTGGCTAGGATAGATTGGCGAATGATACTTAAAGGGTTGATGGTGGATAGGCGCTGGCAGACATTTAAAGATCACATGGATGAACTTCAACAATTGTACATCTCTGTCTGGCGTAAAAAATAAAATGGGGAAAGTGGCTCAACCGTGGCTAACGAGGGAAATTAGGGATAGTGTTAAATCCAAGGAAGAGGCATATAAATTGGCCAGAAAAAGCAGCAAACCTGAGGACTGGGAGAAATTTAGAATTCAGCAAAGGAGGACAACGGGTTTAATTAGGAGGGGGAAAATAGAGTATGAGAGTAAGCTTGCAGGGAACATAAGAACTGACTGCAAAAGCTTCTATAGATATGTGAAGAGAAAAAGATTAGTGAAGACAAACTTGGGTCCCTTGCAGTCAGAATCAGGTGAATTTATAATGGGGAACAAGGAAATGGCAGACCAATTGAACAAATACTAAGGAAGACACAATTAACCTTCTGGTAATACTACGGGACCGAGGGTCTAGCTAGAAGGAGAAACTGAAAGAAATCCTTATTAGCCCGGAAATTGTGTTAGGGAAATTGATGGGATTGAAGGCTGATAAATCCGCAGGACCTGATAATCTGCATTCCAGAGTACTTAAGGAAGTGGCCCTCGAAATAGTGGATGCATTGGTGATCATTGTCCAACATTCTGTAGACTCTGGATCAGTTCCTATGGATTGGAGGGTAGCTAATGTAACCCCACTTTTTAAAAAAAGGAGGGAGAGAGAAAACCTGACATCGGTAGTGGGGAAAATGTTGGAATCAATTATTAAAGATGTAATAGCAGCACATTTAGAAAGCAGTGACAGGATCGATTCAAGTCAGCATGGATTTATGAAAGGGAAATCATGCTTGACCAATCTTCTAGAATTTTTTGAGGATGTAACTAGTAGAGTGGACAAGGGAGAACCAGTGGATGTGGTGTATTTGGATTTCAAAAGGCTTTTGACAAGGTCCCACACAAGAGATTAGTGTGCAAAATTAAAGCACATGGTTTTGGGGGTAATGTATTGATGCGGATAGAAAACTGGTTGGCAGACAGGAAGCAAAGAGTCGGAATAAACACTCCTTTTCAGAATGGCAGACAGTGACTGGTGGGGTACCGCAGGGTTCAGTGCTGGGACCCCAGCTATTTACAATATACATTAATGATTTAGACGAAGGAATTGAGGGTAATATCTCGAAGTTTGCAGATGACACTAAGCTGGGTGGCAGTGTGAGCTGTGAGGAGGATGCTAAGAGGCTGCAGGGTGACTTGGACAGGTTAGGTGAATGGGCAAATGCATGGCAGATGCAGTATAATGTAGATAAATGTGAGGTTATCCACTTTGGTGGCAAAAACAGGAAGGCAGAATATTATCTGAATGGTGACAGATTTGGAAAATGGGAGGTACAATGAGACCTGGGTGTCATGGTACATCAGTCATTGAAAGTTGGCATGCAGGCACAGCAGGCGGTGAAGGCAAATGGCATCTTGGCCTTCATAGCGAGAGGATTTGAGTATAGGAGCAAGGAGGTCTTGCTGCATACAGGGCCTTGGTTGAGGCCGCATCTTTAATATTATGTACAGTTTTGGTCTTCTAATCTGAGGAAGGACATTCTTGCTATTGAGGAAGTGCAACGAAGGTTTGCCAGACTGATTCCTGGGATGGCAGGATTGACATATGAAGAAAGACTGGATCGACTAGGCTTATATTCACCGGAATTTAGAAGAATGAGAGGGGATCTCATAGAAACATATAAAATTCTGACTGGATACGACAGGTTAGATGCAGGAAGAATGTTCCCGATGTTGGAGATGTCCAGAACCAGGGGTCACAGTCAAAGGATAAGGAGTAAGCCATTTAGGACTGAGATGAGGAGAAACTTCTTCACTCAGAGAATTGTGAACTTGTGGAATTTTCTACCACAGTAAGTTGTTGAGGCCAGTTTATTAGATATATTCAAAAGGGAGTTAGATATGGCCCTTACGTCTAAAGGGATCAAGGGGTATGGAGAGAAAGCAGGAATGGGGTACTAAAGTTGCATGATCAGCCATAATATTGAATGGTGGTGCAGGCTCGAAGGGCTGACTGGCCTACTCCTGCACCTATTTTCTATGTTTCTATGAAAGATTGGACTAATAGAGCAATGAAAAAAGAGATAACATTTTAAGTTTAAAAAAAATCTGAACATTCTACTACTTGGAGGAATGAAACTCCACCTTTTCAGTTGTTCTCGCTGGGTCGGAGTGATTGACTGGGATTGCAGGAACAAAATCTTGTCATGCACGAGAGAGAGATGGACAGTGTGACCGTTGCAAATTGACAGACACACAATACTTATGAGAATCAATTACAAAACAAATTTGATGTTTGTAAAGATCTCTTGGATAGCTACAAACCAGTTTTGCCCGTTTGGAGACACCTGCAATGCAGTGCTGTCCACCCCATGCCCTCAGCCTATCGCACCTCTACTGCTGACAGACACCAGGAATCCATCATAGACCCAAGTCTCATAAGAATGTAAAAATTAGAAGCGGGAGTAAGCCATATGGCCCCTCAAGCCTACATTGCCATTTAATAAGATCATGGCTAATCATCAAGCTCAACTCCACCTTCCTGCCCGATCCCCATATCCCTTGATTCCCCTAGAGTCCAAAAATCTATCTATCTCCACCTTGAATATATTCAATGAATCAGCATCCACAGCCCTTTGGGGTAGAGAATTCCACAAATTCACAACCCTTTGAAGAAATTCTTCCTCATCTCTGTCCTAAATGGCAAACCCCTAATCCTGAGATTGTGCCCCCTCATTCTAAACTCTCCAGCCAGGGGAAACAACCTGTGTCAATTCCCCTCAGAATATTTCAGTGAGATCTCCTCTCATTATTCTGAACTGTAGAGTATAGGCCCCATGTACTCAATCTCTCTTCATAGGACAACCCTCTCATCCCAGGAATCAATCTAGTGAACTTTTGTTGCATCGCCTCTAAGGCAAGTATATCTTTCCTTAAATAAGGAGACCAAATCTGTGCACAAATCTGGTATGGTCTCACCAGAACCCTGTATAATTGTAGAAAGACTTCCTTACTCTTGTACTCCAATCCCCTTGCAATAAATGCTATTTGCCTTCCTAATTGCCACTGTACCAGTTTCCCGTACGAGGACGCCCAAATCTCTCAACACCAACATTTAATAGTTTCTCAACGTTGTATTTTTCTATTCTTCCTACCAAAGTGTGTAACCTCATTTTTTGCACTGTATACTCCAACTGCCACCTTATAGCCCACCCTCTTGACCTGTCTGTATCCCTTTTCTGGCTCTGTGTCCTCCTTGCAGCTTATTTTCCCACCTAGCTTTGTATTGTCAGCAAACCTGGATACATTACACTCGGTCCTTTCATCTAAGTTATTCTGCCCATTGCCAAGCTTCCGTTTTCCCCCTCCACAGTTTTGCCAAAGCCTAGGTTCCCCCTCCAATGCTAGAAGGATTTTCTCGCCCCACCCCTCTCCCCATCACAATCAACTAAACCCTCGCAGCCCTACGACAGGATCCTCATCTGAGTATTGGCAAAGCCAAGAATCATTCCTAGTGCTACCAAAACATAGGGCCACCCTATTGTAGCTAGACCTAAGTAGAGATATCTTGTGTAATCCCCTTTTAAGGTTTTCCTAGAATAAAGGATAAAGTCATAGAATTCAATCCCCAAAACACAGTTTAAAAAAAATCCCATCATACCATTTAATAAAGATGGAATTTCACTTATTCAGTCAGTGTAAATCAATGGTGCTGATGTTGGCCCTACATAAGCATTCTATTGTTCAAAGACGGTCCTCTGCTGAATCACTGTGAGCAACAGCACAGAAGGTTGAGTAGTACTGTAAAGCATATTAGTGTCTGGGTCTCCCGTAGAAATTTAAACCAGCACTGTGACAAATCTTAAAATGTACTATTTTCAGAGAATTTAAATTAGTCAATTTTAGGAACTGAGTGGACATTAATTCCACTTCACATTCCTGAGTAAATTATGCAAATCACTGATGAATAGCAGTTTATTTTCTCCATATCCAATTTAATTGGCATTTATTATAATATACCCTCATGAATATGCACCCAATTATGCAGTATGTCATGTGCACTTCACTGTTTGTGGTTTGCTTTGCTTCTGAAATGTTGCATTCTCTCTTCCAAACTATAGGAATGAAGGACTTGCATATCTCCAAGGCTATTCACATGTCTTTTATTGAGGTAAATGAAGAAGGTTCTGAAGCAGCTGCAGCCTCAGGTATAACTCTTTTTGGTAAAGCTGATGTGTATTTTAAATCTCGCACATTGGTTCAAAGAATATTAAACTCTGGTGTCTTGCCACATTTGAATTTGTTTTGTATCCCTCTATTCCAGTGTAGAATCTCTCATGGAAATAGAAATTAAATGTTACAAATAATGGCAGTTGAGTAGTTTCTGAACAGTAGATGCCAACCAGAGGTCCCAAATTCAAATCCTAAACTCAATTCAGATTAAAATTAAACACACTTCTAAATATGCAGTTTTCTGTACTTTAATGCCATCTGCTGCCATCTGAACCATATCTCCGCTTGCAATGCACCAATATTTTTGGTTATTTAATAATGGCAATAGTATCATTATGCATATAGCACCAGGATGAAGTGTGTGTGTGTAACAAAGGGAGGAAGCCATAGAATTGTATTTTTTTTTAACTACGATGACTTAAGTTTGCCATTCTAGGCTGTCTAGAAATCAGTAATTATGTTGGATAACTGATGAACAGGATTTCTTTTAAATATTAAAGAAAAGTAACATACAAATTAAATTTTTCTTTAATATTTATAAGTCTGAAGTATAAAAGAATGTGTCCAATAGTATAAAGCTTCAAAGTTTTAAATTAATGGAAGGAAAATTGGACGAGTTCCATTACAGGCTTAGACAATGTGCATTGACCCGCCCAATTTTCTGATACTTGCTGCCCCCAGTCAATGCAGCTTCCCTCTAGGATTTGGTAATGAAGGTGAGCTTATTAGGAAATTGAAGCATGTAAACACATGCTTACACACTAATATAATGGGCTGTAATTTGTGGCTCCTATGGGTGTGTATGAGGTGCGCCCTCACCCATTGGGGCCGCGCAAGTTACGGGTTTAGGCATGCGAAGTGCTTGCACTAAAACCCGGAACTTGCAATCTGTCAAGAATCTTCAATGCATCCTCGTCAAAAGGACCTCCGCGGGCAGAGAGTTGCCCAATGAATGCCCATGAAATTCTTAAGCCTGGTAAAAGCAGGCATAAGGCCTGCTTTTAACAGCGCAAGACTATATTTCCAACTATTTACAATCTATATTAACAACTTGGAAGAAGGGACTGAGTGTAATGTAGCCAAGTTTGCTGACGATACAAAGATGGGATGAAAAGCAATGTGTGAGGAGGACACACAAAATCTGCAAAAGGGCATAGACAGGCTAAGTGAGTGGGCAAAAATTTGGCAGATGGAGTATAATGTTGGAAAATGCGAGGTCATGCACTTTGGCAGAAAAAAAATCAAAGAGCAAGCTATTATTTAAATGGAGAGAGATTGCAAAGTGCTACAGTACAGCAGGACCTTGTGCATGAAATACAAGGATATCATGCAGGTACAGCAAGTGATCAGGAAGGCCAATGGAATCTTGGCCTTTATTGCAAAGGGGATGGAGTATAAAAGCGGGGAAGTCTTGCTACAACTAAACAGGGTATTGGTGAAGCCACACCTGGAATACTGCGTGCAATTTTGGTTTCCATATTTACGAAAGGATATACTTGCTTTGGAGGCAGTTCAGAGAAGGTGCAGTAGGTTGATTCTGGGAATGAGGAGGTTGACTTGAGGAAAGGTTGAGTAGGTTGGGCCTCTAATCATTGGAATTCAGGTGATCTTATCGAAACATATAAGTTTTTGAGGGGGCTTGACGAGGTGGATGCAGAGAGGATGTTTCCACTGATGGGGGAGACTAGAACTAGAGGGCATGATCTTAGAATAAAGGGGCGCCCATTTAAAACTGAGATGAGGAGGAATTTCTTCTCCCAGAGGGTTGTGAATCTGTGGAATTTGCTACCTCAGAGAGCTGTGGAAGCTGGGACATTGTCTATTTCTGTCTTAAATTTATTCAGTGTCTTAAACGATAAGGGTTTATGGGGAATGGGCAGGGAAGTGGAGCTGAGTCCTTGATCAGATCAACTATGATACTGAATGGCAGAGCAGGCTCGAAGGGCTGTATGGCCTTCTGCTCCTATTTCTTATGTTCTTATTAAAGAACACTTTTCTTTCAAAAATTAACACATATTTAAAAACCTGAGATACTGGAACCCGCTTTCTGCAACAGTCAGGCACTCAGTACACGGGAAGAGGAGGGGGCTGGGTGATTTTTGCTAATTTGCTAAGATGCATATACAAAGATGCCAGAAACATTTGTAACAAAATGTCTGACCTAGTGTCTGTTGTAGCAATAAGGAATAATTATGTAATATCGGAATGACACAAAATGTAGTTTACACTGCATAAATTCCAACTCGTCCAAAACTCCACTGCTGCATGTCGCAACATCTAATCGTTGCTCTTCTAATACACTTGCCTCCTGCAACACCTCTTCCACTCCCTTCCCCCAACATCAGTGGCAGAGCCTTCTGCCGTCTTAGCCATATATACTGAAATTCAGCCCATAAACTCTTCTTTTTTTTAATAGTTTATTATCACCTTAATCCAAGATATGTTACTGACTTCGAACGCTAGTGCGTTTATTCTTTTATAATCCAGTGATACTCTTTTGAAAAACAACTTTTTTTGATGCTGTTTGATGTCTGCAATGGGACTTTAGATAAATATCAAGTTCTTTGTATATTATGATCAAACCGTGATCTCAATATTTGATAGAGTAACTTAGTGTTACATTTCTTTATAATTGCTATTGTTAGCATTGCTCATTTACACATTCACGATCACAAAATACTCAGACCAGGTAGGATATTTGTCCGATCTTAATTCATCCATCCAGAACAATGCTATTCTTCCCTCCCCCTTTGCTGTATCTAGTTGTTTGTTAAATCATTCCAGAATTTTCACCTCCACGACTCTGCCTGAGGTCCATTCCAAGTGTTGATCACTCTGCATGAAGAAGAACCTCCTGATATCAGTCCTAAAGTTACCTTTTACTAGTTTGAACCCGTGTCCACTTGTCCTACTAACTACCGCTGGTTAAATTAATATTTCAGATTAACTTTTTCCATACCATTTACTAACTTGTATACCTCCATAAGATCACCTCTCAGATGCTCCCTTTAAAATTTAAGTCCAAAACCAGCGAGTTGCCCATAGAACTACTTAAATTGTACTTGTTCTGTTGCAGAAATGATTGCTGTTAGCAGAATGATGGTCCTTAATCCCCAGGTCATTGCTGATCATCCCTTTTTCTTTCTGATCAGAAACCGAAAGACAGGTAAGAGAAACAAAATCCTACTCACACCGATGTATCATGTGGTGAAGCTTAATACATTTTGCACTGTCAAGTATTCTAGATTACAGAAAAATATTTGTTATAAACTAAGCACAGTCCCAAACTATCAGATGCTGAAAATTGTGAAAATAAGTAAATTGTAATTATCCATCATTTCTTTTAAAGTCTAGGGATTAATACTACCGTAGAATTAATTCAGATCTCTGCATTATTAAAAATGAATTAGAGTACATTATTTAAACTTAACTGGATAACTATATTTGCCAGTGACTAAGAGTGACTTTCCCCCCTCCAAACTAGGTACCATCCTTTTTATGGGCAGAGTCATGCATCCTGAAGATATTAATCAAAATGGACATGATTTTGAAGCATTATAGATGTACCAGTTCTACACTGAACACCTCGTTTAACAACTTTTCATTTCATAAGTGGTGTGTTTTGCAGTCATTCCATTTTTACAGTCTGGTAATTTCTGTCGTCACTTTAGCTGAAGTAAAAAGAATATAATAGAGTACATTTGTAGCAAAAGTTTTTATGTATTAAACAATTGTTAATTTTTGTATTACTGTTACTGTAATGTCATCTTCATCCTTTAAATAAAATATATTAACACTGTTCCATATTTAATACCAAGCACTGAAGTAATATTAAGAATGCCACAATGCGTAGTTTAAAAAGGAAGTGAAAATTATCGTGCCATGCCTTTGCTTACATGTTCACATTTCACTTCAGTATCTTCACGCAAGAGTCGGGCCACATGTCTTGTCTTGTATTCTAAATTGTAATGAAATGAGTCAAAAATCATTTATAATTTGGTTGTGTGGACAAAATTAGCCAAAATATGTATTTACAAGTTGTGCATTGAGCATGTGCCCATTCTCAAATAGCTATTCCCAAGGACACTGATTCATAATGCTAAATTTATACCCACTGTTTAGCTTGTTTCCAAAATTATGATCCATAATTATTTGACTTTACATTTTCATTACTGGGTACTATGTAAAAGTGGTCTATAAAATATTCACTTGATTGCCCTGCTGTTTTATTAGTGTCAGGTAGTGCTGAACTTTTCAATGCTAAAGTGGTGGTATAATGTTGCATTGAAACACACTTTCTTTTTAAATTGGTGCCTTTAAGCACTTTCAGTCTGACACTTAAAGTTGGAAGTCTTGCTGCACAATGGCATTGTGCTGGCTCCGGAGTGTAACAACTGTAGTCAACATGTTAACCTATAGTTTTGTTCTGACTAACTACTAGTGGAATTTTCAGTCACCCAGCTAAAAAGAAAAGCCTTGCATTTATATAAACCTTTCACGACCACCAGATGTCCCAAAGCGCTTTACAGGTAATGAAGTACTTTTTGTAGTGGACTATGTCAGTAATGGGACTCTCACTTTTGTGATCAAGTGAAGTGGGCTGCTCATTCTGAATTTTCTGGTTTTCTTCAACAAAAAATTGTGCAAGCAAGGTGCATATCGCGTGGTAGACATCTTGGATTTTGGATGAAGCTATAGATAGCACTACTGGGTGGATGCAACATTTAGTATGTTTCAACTTGTATGGTTTGGATGACTTCTATTTATAATTGTTTTAGGTGTTCTAAATAAAATATGTTTGCCAGTGTCTTGACTGGTTTCAGCCAACCAATCGAAAGTACCTATAAATTGGTTTGCATTTAATTGTTGCCTGAACTAGAGAAACCATTAATATGGCTGTAGTCAAAAATGACAACTGCAACTGGTGCAAGAGATTTTGTCTGACGTTGGTGAGAAGGCAATTTTTTTAAACAATGTAGTACAAGTTCGACTTCCGAAATCCGGAAACCTCGGGACTGAGGCCGTTCCGGATTTCGGAACTTATTTCCAACATCCCGAATCCAGAAATGCCGGGCCGAGGTTCGGGCATTTCCATATTTTGGAACCCTTCGGCTGGCCATATTCTGTACGAAAAAAAACGCCCAAGGACAGCAGTAGGTATGAAGACCTGCAAAAAAGGTAAGTTAACGTTTTTATTAATTCTTTTTCAGCGATTCAATGGTGAAGTGTCTTGTGAATGTTTTGTGATTGTTTTGATTTTTGCATTTTTTTTGTGTTCTTCCCCCCCCCCCCCCCCAAAAAGGCCCAACTCGCAGCGGGTAATCAGCCTCGGACTAAAGTTTGCGAGGACATGATCAGGAGGATAAGATCAGCCATGATCTTATTGAATGGCGGAGCAGGCTCCAGGGGCTAGATGGCCTACTCCTGTTCCTAATTCTTATGTAGGACCGACCGCGGTCTCCGCTGATTTTTACCACCAGGCCTTTAAAACATAGCGGAGTGATTAGCGATATTTTTTGTGAAAAATGCCCCAAAAAAACACGATTGCCGTTTTTTTTTTGGAAAGTCCAGATTTCGGAACAATTTCCGGATTTCAAATGACCCCTCCATGGATCAGTGAGATGTTCGGATTTGGAAGATCGAACCTGTATGAGCTTTGTCCTGACCTCGGAATGCTTGGTACTAATGCTGCATGCATAAATTGTTCCATATCCTAGCACAGACCCCTCTTACTGTGTGGAGTACAAATGCACCAACATTGGTTTTACTTCTGTGGAGATGGAAAGAAAAAAAAAACTATAAATGGTAGAAATTTGAAATAAAATCCAAGGGAAAAATATGTAGCAAGACCATCAGCACCTGTAAAGAGAAAAGAAAGATTTAACATTTTGGGTATAGACCCTTTGTTGGAACATTAAACAGTCTTTTCTCTTTAGTGGTGCTGACTGACCTGAAGTGCATTTTGACCACTTTCTGGTTTGATTATATAATTTTGTGCATAATTTTATGATCAGCTTTTCTGTTGAATGATATCTCTTGTGTTGCATTTTGTAAAAGAAATATGAAAATTTGATTTTGTCAACAAAGTATAATAGCAGTAATTTATTAAGAGCTTTACGTTTCTGCTATTTGATGCACATTTTGTTTAAAAACTTTTACAAAGGAATCTTCAGAATCAGTGAGTAAATGCATACAGCCCATCACAAGCCTTTCTTCAATTAATTCAGGCTGCAAGCAGGCTCCATTGATTGCAGCCTTCTGATTCCCTCATTCCTCAAGATTTCAACTTGTAGGGCTAGAAGTTCCGTAGTGCCCCGTTTGGGGTGTTAATTTTTTAAATCACACCAGGTGATAATTTTCTGCTCCTGGGAAATTTGGCTTTAACGTTAGTGAAGTGGAGCGCTAAATCAAGCGCTACGGGAGTGGCAGAGCGCTGAACAATGTGGAGCGCAATGCTACCGGCATCAGAGCCTGCTTCCTTCGCTTAATGGGAAGGCCCAGTGATCGTGCACAATATACTTCCGCTCAGTTCTGTTATGCCAGGCAACCTGCATGACTGCCATTACAGTCCCAAACATTGTGTGTGGAGGGCTTCGACATCTGGCAGCAATGAAGCATCAAAGACTTTCAGCAGGCACCAGATTGATGCAAAGAATAAAGCTTGGCCTACCTGAGAACCACTGCCTTTAATTAGCGCTCCCCTAGCTGCCAGTCAAGGTGACTTTGTCTCCTCTTCCTGCCATTGATGTCTGGCGATACAGCGGGGGATAGGAGGCAATTTCACATCTGGGGCGGTAATGGGAGACTTTATGATGTCACGATCTGCAATGTGCTGCAGTAAGTGTTAGCGCCGGAACTGAATTTGCCACTCCCGGTCGCTAACCACTTAGTGCCGAGAGGGACAGTAACGGGACACTAACGGGAGATGCAAAGCAGCCAAATTTCTCTGCCATAATCTTTTACATTCCCCTGCAATAAAAACTGAGGTCCATTTTGAGAGAATCTGTAGACTTGAGTGTGATATTATATTGCACCTTTTTTCTACGCTGCTGCATTAAGATTTTTATTATGCTGGCACCAAAAGTGTAGCACAGCCCTCACCACTTACAGCGGTATTAATGTGCTGTGTTATTTCTGCTATATGCAGTGGTCCATAAAACCAAAAAGGTAACTAGCAAACATTTTTTTTAAAATAGGCTATCTCACTTCGCAACTGCCTCTTCTAATTGTTAGCAGTTACATCCAGAATCTCATCACTAAAGGCAATCACACTTTTAATGAGTTATAAATAGCAGATTGAAACTGCTTGAAGACCCAGCTTTGTCTGAAATTTTACCACAGCCTTTTAAATTGCTAAGTATTTATTGAATTGCCTGAAATAGTCGGCGCGATTAATATGCTATAAGTGGTGACTTTGAACATAACAACATAAATAGGTTCAGGAGTAGGCCATACGGCCCCTCGAGCCTGCTCCGCCATTCAATAAGATCATGGACTCAGCTCCACTTCCCTGCCCGCTCCCCATAACCCCTTATTCCCTTATCGATTAAGAAATCGTCTATTTCTGTCTTAAATTTATTCAATATCCCAGTTTCCACAGCTCTCTGAGGCAGCGAATTCCACAGATTCATAACCCTCAGAAGAAATTTTTCCTCATCTGTTTTAAATGGGCATCCCTTATTCTAAGATCGTGCCCTTTAGTTTGAATCTCCCACATCAGTGGAAACATCCTCTCTGCATCCACCTTGTCAAGCCCCCTCAATCTTGTACGTCTCGATAAGATCACCTCTTATTCTTCTGAATTCCAATGAGTAGAGGCCCAACCTACTCCACCTTTCCTCACAAGTCATCCTCGGAATCAACCTAGTGAACCTTCTCTGTGCTGTCTCCAAAGCAAGTATATCCTTTTGTAAATATGGAAACCAAAACTGCACGCAGTATTCCAGGTGTGGCCTCGCCAATATCTTTTATATAGCTGTACTAAGACTTCCCTGTTTTTATACTCCATCCCCTTTGCAATAAAGGTCAAGGTACCATTGGCCTTCCTGATCACTTGCTGTACCTGCATATTATCCTTGTGTTTCATGCATAAGTTATTGACTCCTATGGTAATGACCTGGTTAGTGCCATTTGCCTGACATTGATTGCTACCCGTGGTAAGTGTGGACAGTAAGTTATGGAGACTAACGTTACTGCTGCGTGCTTTATATAATTGTAGAAATATCATCATAGATGCTTGTGGCAGTGCTAGCTCCACATTGGAGATGTCCTCTCTATCCCATTTCCCTGCACTTGCTCATATCCTTGAATATATGTCTCCAAGTGCTCATCTAACTTTTTCTTTAAAAGTCATGATTAACTCTGTTTCCGTATGTACACTTGTGATAATGAGTTCCATATTCCAATAATTTCCGTGAAGTTGCTTCTAATCTGTCAATTTACTGTTCCGATATGAATGCTACATTTTTTCCCCTTCCACTGACCAATGGAAATGATCTTTCCATGTTTACTTTCTCAAATTTGGGCACTTCTACCCTCAACCTTTTGTGCTTGGGTGAATGCAACTATAGTTCTTTCCATGCATCAAACATATCTTCTCATTCCTGATATAGTGTTAATACAGTTCAGCATGACTGATTTCTGCACTGAGCTAGGCCAAGGAAAAATGATCTTTCCCCATTGGGACAAGGAAAGAAAATACTAAAACTGTTCAAGTAATTCCAATGGGGTATTGAGGAACACGGTGACAGCTTCTAGATGAGTTCACGGCACAAATTGAGACAAATGGGTATGATCTGATCGCCATTACAGAGACGTGGTTGCAAGGTGACCAGGACTGGGAATTAAATATTCGGGGATATTTGACAATCCGGAAGGACAGACAAAGGAAAAGGAGTTGGGGTAGCTCTATTGATAAAGATGGAATCCCTGCAATAGTGAGAAATGATATTGTCTCAAATGATCAGGATGTTGAAACAGTTTGGGTGGAGATAAGGAATAATAAAAGGAAAAAGTCACTGGTGGGTGTAGTCTATAGGCCCACTAACAGTAGCAACTCTGTTGGTCGGAGTATAAACCAGGAAATAGTGGGGGGTTGTAAAAAGGGAACGGCAATAATCATGGGTGATTTTAAGCTCCATATTGATTGGACAAATCAAATTGGTCAGGGTAGCCTTGAGGAAGAGTTCATAGCGTGCATAAGGGACGGGTTCCTTGAGCAGTATGTAATGGAACCAACCAGGGGGTAGGCTATCTTGGATCTGGTCCTGTGTAATGAGACAGGATTAATAAACAATCTCCTAGTAAAGGATCCTCTTGGAATGAGTGATCATAGCATGATTGAATTTCAAATTCAGATGGAGGGTGAGAAATTTGGATCTCTAATCAGCGTACTGAGCTTAAATAAAGGAGACTATGAAGGTATGAGGGCAGAGTTGGCTAAAGTGGACTGGGAAAATAGATTTAAAGTGTAGGACGGTTGAGGAACAGTGGTGTACATTTAAGGAAATATTTCACAACTCTCAAAAAAATATATTCCAGTGAGGAGAAAAGGGTGGAAGAGAAAAGATAGCCACCCGTGGCTAACTAAAGAAATAAAGGACGGTATCCAATTTAAAAACAAGGGTATACAATGTGGCCAAAATTAGTGGGAGGACAGCAGATTGGGAAGCATTTACAACAACAAAATGACTAAAAAAAATGATTTAAGAAAGTGAAGATAGACTATGAAAGTAAACTAGCATGAAATATAAAAACAGATAGCAAGAGTTTCTATAGATATATAAAAAGGAAAAGAGTGGCTAGAGTAAATGTTGGTCCCTTGGAGGATGAGAACGGGGAATTAGTAATGGGGAGCATGAGATGGCAGAAACTCTGAACAAATATTCTGTATCAGTCTTTATGGTATTCCAACAATGGATAGTCAAGGGGCTATAGGGGGGGGAGGAACTTAACACAATCATAATCACTAAGGAGGTGGTACTCAGTAAGATAATGGGACTAAAGGTGGATAAATCCCCTGGACCTGAAGGCTTGCATCCTAGGGTCTTAAGAGAAGTAGTGGCAAGGATAGTGGATGCATTGGTTGTAATTTACCAAAATTCCCTGGATTCTCGGGAGGTCCCAGCAGATTGGAAAACTGCAAATGTAACGCCCCTATTCAAAAAAAGGAGGCAGACAAAAAGCAGGAAACTGTAGACCAGTTAGCTTAACATCTGTGGTTGGGAAAATGTTGGAGTTCATTATTAAAGAAGCAGTAGCAGGACATTTGGAAAAGCAAAATTCGGTCAGGCAGTGTCAGCATGGATTTATGAAGGGGAAGTCACGTTTGAAAAATTTGCTAGAATTCTTTGAGGATGTAACGAACAGGGTGGATAAAGGGGAACCAGTGGATGTGGTGGTATTTGGACTTACAGAAGGCATTTGACAAGGTGCCACATAAAAGGTTACTGCACAAGATAAAAGTTCACGGGGTTGGGGGTAATATATTAGTATCGATAGAGGATTAGATAACGGACAGAAACCAGAGAGCAGGGATAAATGGTTCATTCTCGAGTTGGCAATCAATAACCAGTGGAGTGCTGCAGAGATCAGTGCTGGGACCCCAACTATTTACAATCTATATTAATGACTTGGAGGAAGGGACTGAGTGTAATGTAGCCAAGTTTTCTGACAATACAAAGATGGGAGGAAAAGCAATGTGTGAGGAGGACATAGACAGGCTAAGTGAGTGGGCAAAAATTTGGCAGATGGAGTATAATGTTGGAAAGTGTGAGGTCATGCTCTTTGATTTTTTTTCTGCCAAAGTGCAAGTTATTATTTAAATGGAGAAAGATTGCAAAGTGCTGCAGTACAGCAAGACCTGGGGGTACTTGTGCATGAAACACAAAAGGTTAGTATGCAGGTACAGCAAGTGATCAGGAAGGTCAATGGAACCTTCCCCTTTATTGCAAAGGGGATGGAGTATAAAAGCAGGGAAGTCTTGCTACAGTTGTATAGGGTATTGGTGAGGCCACAGCTGGAATACTGCATGCAGTTTTGGTTTCCATATGTAGAAAAGGATATACTTGCTTTGGAGGCAGTTTTTAGAAGGTTCACAAGGTTGATTCCAGAGATGAGGGGGTTGACTTATGTGGAAAGTTTGAGTAGGTTGGGCCTCTACTAATTGGAATTCAGAAGAATGAGAGGTGATCTTATCGAAATGTATGAGATTTTGAGGGGGCTTGACAAGGTGAATGCAGAGAGGATATTTCCACTGATAGGGGAGACTAGAACTAGAGGGCATAATCTTAGATTAAGAGGCCGTCCATTTAAAACTGAGATGAGGAGAAATTTCTTCTGAGGGTTTTGGATCTGTGGAATTCGTTTCCTCAGAGAGCTGTGAAAGCTGGGACATTGAATAAATTTAAGACAGAAATGGACAGTTTCTTAAACGATAAGGGGTTATGGAGAACGGGCAGGGAAATGGACCCGAGTCCATGATCGTATTAAATGGCGGAGCAGGCTCGAGGGGCCATATGGCATACTCCTGCCCTATTCTTATGTTCTTATGTTCTTATTGCCACATGAACTTGGCCCTGTGAAGAAAAACCCGTAAAGTTGGAGATTCCTTGTGTTATCTTACTAAACTTATCTTTTCAGTTATTTTTGGAAGCCAGATATCTGATCAATTTACCTTTTTCGGAGGTAGGGAGAAAATTTGCAAAACCTTTTCTGAGAAGATTAACTGGGTTGGGTAGAATTCATGAAAACTCAGATTACACACAGTCTGTGGAAGAAATTATCTTAAGCTGAAAGTCATTTTTCTCTTTTTTTTGAATATGATTAGAACATTTCAGTTGAAAGAAATAGGGAAAAAATAGGGAAAATGAAAGTTCAACTGTCATTAAAGAAGTCTTTCATTTCCTCTTGTGAAGAATTGTACCCCCAAATGGAGGGTGTCATTATTTTATGTGAGGCAAGTTTGAATTAGACTCAAAAGTACAAATATTAAAACCAGAACATTGCATGAATGTTCTCCAACTTAAAACGCTATACTTGTCAGGTGACAAAACTCCAGCGATGGCCAGGTGGAGGAAAAGCACCAAGGGTGATGCAGATTATTTTCCAGGTCAGGTCCAGAGAGGGCAAGGGCATAGCAATATTTGGAGTGGCTGTGCATGTAACGGATACTCTGCATAACCAGTTATAATGTACTCTATATTTGAGAAATGGGCTTAATACAAATATCTGCTTCAAGCCCACAGACTCTCAACTGCTTGGATTGCATCTCTTCCCAAATTTCTTCCTCCAAAGTTTTCATATCTTTCAGGTTATCTGCCTCCACTGTATTTGCTCTTATGGCTTCACTTTTCACACCAGAGCTTTTGAAATATCCATTGTTTCCTGTACCAAGCTTATCACATGTATATGGCCACCAAGGCCTTCAACTAGATTGACCCATTTCCTACACCTCCCCTTTCACCCCCTCCCCTTTCCTCTTACAACAATGGCAGGGTTACTTTTGTTCTCGCCTTCCATTCCACTAGCCTCTGCATCTGGCAAATCATTTCAAAGTTACTCCACCACCTTCTCTACTATGATACCCATGTTCACCTTCCCATCAGTTTGGCTGATGCTCCCTAACCACTTTCCCTTGCACATGTGGTAGGTACAATCTGTCCATTCAGTTCTTCACATGCCATTGTCCATGGGCACAAACCTGTTTTCTGAGTGACAGTAATTTATGTGTACTTTCTCCAATGTAGTTTACTGCTTGCACTGTTTATGGTATAGTGACTTGTATTGGGGAAACCAAAGGCAGATTGCCTACCTATTTTGCCAAATATCTTAATTCTGTCTGCAAGCCTGATTCTAATCTTCCTGTAGCTTGCCATTTAATTAAAAGATTAGAAAAAGTCAAGGATGAGAAAAGTTCATTCAATCCATTAAGCTTGCCTCTCTGGTACTTCAACTTACCCAGCCTCATCCAGCTCCATTTTGAACTCCCTTTAAATATGAACATACAAAAACATGGAGCAGGAAAAGACTAGCTGGCCCATCTAGCCTATTCCATTTGGCTGTGATGCCTTGTGCATAATAGCCAGCAACTCCTTACCTACTAGGTGCCATGTAGTTTCCTGGGAAAAGCATAAAACTAGTTCAAAAACAACAGCTAATTAGGGAAAAAAATCTGGAAAATTCCTGTCCAATCCACCTACACAATTGAAACTCTTCTAGGAGAGCACATTGGCCGTGACACATTATTTGGTACCTACCTCTTGTACGATGCAATCTCCGCCACAGCCAGGAACCAGTCCAGCTCTCTTGAATGTTCCATGACTACTTTTTCTAAGAGATTTGACAAACATCTAACCTATTTCTTCCCTTACATAATTTATATTCATGGCCCCTGTCCTTCCCAACCTATCTAACTGAAATAATTTGTCAGTGTGCACACAATCTCGTCCCTTAATTATTTTATAGACCTCCCTCAAATCACTCGTGAGTCTGCGCTTCTTTAAAGCACATAGACCCAGCACCTTAAACCTGTCTGGGTAGCTGATGTAAATCAATCTTGACATCCTCTGAATCTTTTCCAAAGCCTCAATATTACCCACCACAGGGACCAAAACTGGACACAGTATTCTAATTGAGATCTAGCCAAAATCCTGTACAAGGGAAAAATGGTATGTTTTATTTTGTACCAGATAGAACTGTGAACGCAGACCAGTAGCCTATTTACTTTTGCTATGGCTTTGCGAAATTGGTTGGGTACCTTCAGCAAACCATGATACCAAGATCTTTTTCTTTCACCACAAGCTTCAGTTCTGATCCTTTAAGTGTGCTTAGTATTGGTCCTGCACATATGTATAATAGGCATTGTCTGACTGGATTTTCTGAAAGCATTTGATAAAGTATGTCACAATAGGTTACTCCACAATAGCAGGTTACACCGGCATGGACACGTTGGGTCGAATGGCCTTCTGTTTTGTAATTTTCTATGATTAGATGAATACTCCAGTCCTCCAAGTTAAATACCATTTGCCAAATGCAGGCCCATTCCCCACACGCCTAACACCTGCACAAATCTTGGTATCATCCACAAACTTGCGGATCATTCTGCAACATCTTCATCTAGGTCATTAATATAGATAAGCAGGAAGATTCCTCTGTAGTTGCCGCAGTCGGACATGCCCCCTTTTTTAAAGATGGTCATGATCACTGCATCTCTAAGATCTCCTGGCATGCTCTCCTCCCTCCAGATGAGAGCGATGAGGTTGTGTATTCGTGCCAGTAGTGCCTCTTCGCCATACTTCAGTGCCTCAGCAGGGATTTTATCCACTCCTGTTGCCTTGTTTTTTTTAGCTGTCTTATGGCCTTTTCTACCTCGTGCAGTGTTGGGGTCTCATTCAGGCGGTGGCAGGTAGCATGCTGCAGAATGGAGTCGAGAACACTTGAGTTAAAGGCAGAGTCTCGGTTGAGGAGATCTTCGAAGTGTTCCTTCCAGCGGGCCCTGACTGCCTCGGTGTCCTTGATGAGTGTTTCCCTGTTCTTGGCTAGGAGTGGGGTGGGGCCTTGGGAGTTTGGTCCATATGTGGCCTTGACTGCAGTGAAGAATTCTCGCACATCATGGTTGTCGGCCAGCTGCTGAATCTCCTGTGCTTTCTCCGTCCACCACCTGTTCTTTAGGTCCCGGGTTTTTTGTTGGAGCTTAGCCTTTAGCCGTCCGTAATGCTGTTTTGCTGCTCCCAAGTTGGGTTGTTGTTCAAGGCTCAGAAATGCCCTGCGCTTGCAATCAATTAGTTCTTGAATCTCCTGGTCATTCTCATCAAACCAGTCCTGGTGTTTCCTTGTTGGATGACTGAGCGTCTCCTGGCAGAGACTGGTTATGGAGGCCTGAAGGGCAGATTAAGTGCTGTGGACATTCTGCATCTCGGGGTTATCAAGGCACGCCAGGTTACCTGTGAGGCGCTGATTGTAAAGGGCTCTCTTAACTGGGTCCTTAAGTGCCCTGACATTGATTTTTTTTGCGACACTACTTCTGCTGCCCCCTTCGTTTTGGGGCTGTTGATGTCAATGATGGATCGGATTAGGCGGTGGTCCGTCCAGCAGTCATCTGCTCCTGTCATGGCACAGGTGATGCGCACATCCTTGCGATCCCTGGCTCGGACGATGACATAATTGAGCAGGTGCCAGTGTTTGGAGTGAGGGTGTTGCCACGATGCCTTGTATTTGTCCCTCTGGCGGAACAAGGTGTTGGTGATGACAAGTTCATGCTCTAGACATTTTGTCATGAGTAGGGTACCGCTGGAGTTGGCTTTCCCTACCCCCTCTGTGCCAATCACGCCTCCCCAGAGGTCTGTGTCCCTGCTGACCCTGGCGTTGAAGTCGCCGAGGAGGATCAGTTTGTCGCCTGCGGGGACGGAGGTCAGGGATTTTTCGAGGTTGAAGTAAAAACCCTCTTTGGCCTCATCTGTTGCATCGAGTGTTTGGGCGTAAGCACTGATGATTGGGACGCACTGGTTCCAGGATAGGGTGAGTTGAAGCGTCATGAGGCGTTCGTTAGTCCCGCAGGGGGGGTCTTTGAGGCGGTCGATCAGTATGTGGATTTCAGTGCCACTCTGTTGACTATCCTCAGTGGAATTAGTCCTTGTGCGGCTACCTCTTACTGGAGTCTCAGAAGGCTTCTGTTTGTAGGCCACCGATGTTCTGCAGATAGGTTGAGCAGATTAAGCATAGGAGGTGACCTGCTGCCTTTATTGCTCAGTTCTGGATTGTTTGTAACCTCCTAATTTGTGATTGACTTGCCATGCACCCAGGCTGGATGCCCATGTTCCTGAATTGGATGGTTATGGGCATTGTACAGCCTGAGGAAATTCTGGAGCTGGCTCTGCTTCTCCATAGAACTTTCAATTGGCCCAACATGACTTGCATTATAGTATTCATATCATCATTGTCTGGTGTCCAAGCCATATTCCTCTGCGAAGTACTGGCTAGGAACTTCTGTCTGCTGATCTTCATTGGGTTAGATAGCAGCTCAATCCTCACATTGATATTTTAGAAGATAAGAAATAGGAACAGGAGTAGGCCATACGGCCCCTCGAGCCTGCTCCGCCATTCAATAAGATCATGGCTGATCTGATCTGATCATGGACTCAGCTCCTCTTCCCCGCCCGCTCCCCATAACCCCTTATCCCCTTATCGTTTAAGAAACTATCTATTTCTGTCTTAAATTTATTCAATGTCCCAGCTTCCAAAGCTCTCTGAGGCAGCGAATTCCAGATTTACAACCCTCAGAAGAAATGTTTCCTCATCTGTTTTAAATGGGCGGCGCCTTATTCTAAGATTATTCCCCCTAGTTCTAGTCTCCCCCATCAGTGGAAACATCCTCTCTGCATCCATCTTGTCAAGCCCCCTCACAATCTTATACATTTCAATAAGATCACCTCTCATTCTTCTGAATTCCAATGAGTAGAGGCCTAATCTACTTAACCTTTCCTCCATAAGTCAACCTTCTCATCTCCGGAATCAACCTAATGAAACTTCTCGGAACTGTCTCCAAAGCAAGTATATCCTTTTGTAAATCCTACCCTTCTATTGGTGTACAGTACTATGATTTCCTGAGGTTCAGTAAAATTTACCATTAGCATAGCAATCTCTTCTGATCATCCAGGCATCCCTTAAAATTTACTGGATCTAGAGGAGTAGTAATAACTGTTCCCAGTTGATGAAACAAGGTTCCTCCCTCATTTGTATGAATATACCAATCCAGGAGCAACCTTCTTCAAATCTGTCGGTATGTAAAGTTTAAAGAGCTTCAGGTGAGCAGGGGATGGAGTTCGCATTTATGCATAAAGAAGGAAAGATCAAAAAGGCTATGGGCTGCATCTTGGACTTTCCTACTCTGCTGTTCTGACTGGATGCCAAGATTTTGTTTGCGTTTTAATTAATTCTGCTCTATATTTCAACATTGAGAGGGACGAAATAACCATTGACTGAGTTCAATAAACTGGAGATGACTGCTTTACCAATTCAAGGTTTAACTATTATATGAACTGATTTGCTGTGACAATAATTGGAAAGTGAGCCAGTCTTTTCTCCCTGGTCAACATTTGTAGGTTTAACTTCCTCTAACCACTTTTTTATTACCATTATGGTACTGGGAAAAAAAGTTTTATTCGTCTGGTGAATGCCCTTTCCTGTATTCATTTTGGTGCCCATTTTATATCCTTAACATCTTTTCAACTTGTTTCAAATCCTTCCTCCCCCACCTCTGCTCCAGCTTGACCTGCCGCCTTCCACAAGTTTTTCTTCCTTATCTCCATTTGAACTTTTCTTCATCCAGGTTGGAGCTTGTTTAACTTAAACTTACTCATCTGTACTACAGTCCCGAAAGCTTATTGCAGGCAACTACCAATATTGTGCATAAGGCACTAACCATTTGATATTTCGACTGAATTTAATTACAAAACACCACTTACATAGAACATAGAAACATAGAAAATAGGTGCAGGAGTAGGCCATTCGGCCCTTCTAGCCTGCACCGCCATTCAATAGTTCGTGGCTGAACATGCAACTTCAGTACCCCATTCCTGCTTTCCCGCCATACCCCTTGATCCCCCTAGTAGTAAGAACTTCATCCAACTCCTTTTTGAATATATTTAGTGAATTGGCCTCAACAACTTTCTGTGGTAGAGAATTCCACAGGTTCACCACTCTCTGGGTGAAGAAGTTTCTCATCATCTCGGTCCTAAATGGCTTACCCCTTATCCTTAGACTGTGACCCCTGGTTCTGGACTTCCCCAACATTGGGAACATTCTTTCTGCATCTAACCTGTCTGAACCCATCAGAATTTTAAACGTTTCTATGAGGTCCCCTCTCATTCTTCTGAACTCCAGTGAATATAAGCCCATTTGATCCAGTCTTTCTTGATAAGTCAGTCCTGCCATCCCGGGAATCAGTCTGGTGAACCTTCGCTGCACTCCCTCAATAGCAAGAATGTCCTTCCTCAAGTTAGGAGACCAAAACTGTACACAATACTCCAGGTGTGGCCTCACCAAGGCCCTGTACAACTGTAGCAACACCTCCCTGCCCCTGTACTCAAATCCCCTCGCTATGAAGGCCAACATGCCATTTGCTTTCTTAACCGCCTGCTGTATCTGCATGCCAACCTTCAATGACTGATGTACCATGACATCCAGGTCTCGTTGCACCTCCCCTTTTCCTAATCTGTCACCATTCAGATAATAGTCTGTCTCTCTGTTTTTACCACCAAAGTGGATAACCTCACATTTATCCACATTATACTTCATCTGCCATGCATTTGCCCACTCACCTAACCTATCCAAGTCTCTCTGCAGCCTCATAGCATCCTCCTCGCAGCTCACACTGCCACCCAACTTAGTATCATCCGCAAATTTGGAGATACTACATTTAATCCCCTCGTCTAAATCATTAATGTACAGTGTAAACAGCTGGGGCCCCAGCACAGAACCTTGCGGTACCCCACTAGTCACTGCCTGCCATTCTGAAAAGTACCCATTTACTCCTACTCTTTGCTTCCTGTCTGACAACCAGTTCTCAATCCATGTCAGCACACTACCCCCAATCCCATGTGCTTTAACTTTGCACATTAATCTTTTGTGTGGGACCTTGTCGAAAGCCTTCTGAAAGTCCAAATATACCACATCAACTGGTTCTCCCTTGTCCACTCTACTGGAAACATCCTCAAAAAATTCCAGAAGATTTGTCAAGCATGATTTCCCTTTCACAAATCCATGCTGACTTGGACCTATCATTTCACCTCTTTCCAAATGCGCTGCTATGACATCCTTAATAATTGATTCCATCATTTTACCCACTACCGATGTCAGGCTGACTGGTCTATAATTCCCTGTTTTCTCTCCCACATTTTTTAAAAAGTGGGGTTACATTGGCTACCCTCCACTCGATAGAAACTGATCCAGAGTCAATGGAATGTTGGAAAATGACTGTCAATGCATCCGCTATTTCCAAGGCCACCTCCTTCAATACTCTGGGATGCAGTCCATCAGGCCCTGGGGATTTATTGGCCTTCAATCCCATCAATTTCTCCAACACAATTTCCCGACTAATAAAGATTTCCCTCAGTTCCTCCTCCTTACTAGACCCTCTGACCCCTTTTATATCCGGAAGGTTGTTTGTGTCCTCCTTAGTGAATACCGAACCAAAGTACTTGTTCAATTGGTCTGCCATTTCTTTGTTCCCCGTTATGACTTCCCCTGATTCTGACTGCAGGGGACCTACGTTTGTCTTTACGAACCTTTTTCTCTTTACATATCTATAGAAACTTTTGCAATCCGTCTTAATGTTCCCTGCAAGCTTCTTCTCGTACTCCATTTTCCCTGCCCTAATCAAACCCTTTGCCCTCATCTGCTGAGTTCTAAATTTCTCCCAGTCCCCGGGTTCACTGCTATTTCTGGCCAACTTGTATGCCACTTCCTTGGCTTTAATACTATCCCTGATTTCCCTTCATAGCCACGGTTGAGCCACCTTCCCTTTTTTATTTTTCCGCCAGACAGGAATGTACAATTGTTGTAGTTCATCCATGCGGTCTCTAAATGTCTGCCATTGCCCATCCACAGTCAACCCCTTAAGTATCATTCGCCAATCTATCCTAGCCAATTCACGCCTCATACCTTCAAAGTTACCCTTTTTTTAAGTTCTGGACCATGGTCTCTGAATTAACTGTTTCATTCTCCATCCTAATGCATAATTCCACCATATTATGGTCACTCTTCCCCAAGGGGCCTCGCACAACGGGATTGCTAATTAATCCTCTCTCATTACACAACACCCAATCTAAGATGGCCTCCCCCCTAGTTGGTTCCTCGACATATTGGTCTAGAAAACCATCCCTTATGCACTCCAGGAAATCCTCCTCCACCGTATTGCTTCCAGTTTGGTTAGCCCAATCTATGTGCATATTAAAGTCACCCATTATAACTGCTGCACCTTTATTGCATGCACCCCTAATTTCCTGTTTGATGCCCTCCCCAACATCACTACTACTGCTTGGAGGTCTGTACACAACTCCCACTAACGTTTTTTGCCCTTTGGTGTTCTGCAGCTCTACCCATATAGATTCCACATCATCCAAGCTAATGTCTTTCCTAACTATTGCATTAATCTCCTCTTTAACCAGCAATGCTACCCCACCTCCTTTTCCTTTTGTTCTATCCTTCCTGAATGTTGAATACCACTGGATGTTGAGTTCCCAGCCCTGATCATCCTGGAGCCATGTCTCTGTAATCCCAATCACATCATATTTGTTAACATCTATTTGCACAGTTAATTCATCCACCTTATTACGGATACTCCTTGCATTAAGACACAAAGCCTTCAGGCTTGTTTTTTTAACACCCTTTGTCCTTTTAGAATTTTGCTGTACAGTGGCCCTTTTTGTTTTTTGCCTTGGGTTTCTCTGCCCTCCACTTTTCCTCATCTCCTTTCTGTCTTTTGCTTTTGTCTCCTTTTTGTTTCCCTCTGTCTCCCTGCATTGGTTCCTACCCCCTGCCATATTAGTTTAACTCCTCCCCAACAGCACTAGCAAACACTCCCCCTAGGACATTGGTTCCGGTCCTGCCCAGGTGCAGACCGTCCGGTTTGTACTGGTCCCACCTCCCCCAGAACCGGTCCCAATACCCCAGGAATTTGAATCCCTCCCTGCTGCACCACTGCTCAAGCCACGTATTCATCTGCGCTATCCTGTGATTCCTACTCTGACTAGCACGTGGCATTGGTAGCAATCCCGAGATTACTACTTTTGAGGTCCTACTTTTTAATTTAGCTCCTAGCTCCTTAAATTCGTTTTGTAGGACCTCATCCCTTTTTTTAACCTATGTCGTTTAGCCCCGATTTTAACTCGAGGTAGATTCCCCGCTCACATCAGAGTTAAAATTACAGTCGGGTTTCAATTGTGTAATCGGGCCGCAATATGAATTTGTAAAGAAGGACCCTGTTGGCTCCGGGTGCGTGTCCTTGCCACTTGCTTAGGAGAGCAGGTTAAATTGCAGATACTGGGATCATGGCAGCTTTCAGACGGGTAACAGCCAGTCTGATTTTAACTGCCCACCCGCCAGGTTTCTGCTGTATGAGTAGGGTTAAAAATCGCCCTTTTTAACTCTGCAAGCTATTTTGGATCAATTCAATTTTCTTACACATACAGTATGATGAGGTATTTAAATCACTCAGCAGGTTTCAAGTTGGATTTGGTGGTTGTCAGGGTTGTAGAGTTCACTCATCAGATGTAGGAGGCGGCAATGTTGGAGATAAACAGTGATCAGTTTCAGAGGGACATAGTCAAACACGGCAGTCCACGCTCACTTTGGAGAGAATCTCTCCTGTGAAAGGAAGAATCTGTGTGCGCATTGCTCACTGCTCTCAGTCCTCCGTTAGTGAGGACAGTCTTAGTCCTTGGTAAAGACAAAACATCCAATGCTTACAACAGGCTAATCGTATTATCATCACACCCGCTTTAAGCTGTGGGAACTGCACTTGTTTTGTGTACTTAATTTAAATCTACTCTCTGGTGGACAGCCGACTTTTCTTTAAGTTCATCCCTACTCTATTTCCGGTGGGAAACCCATGCTGCCAATTTAATTTTCTGCCAGCTTGCCTGCTGCAGAATGAGGCTACTCAGATTTTAAACGGTTGGGTTTCATTCACAAAATATCGGAAAGGATATTAATTACAATGAGAACTTTTTCAGTATCACAATAGTAAAAGCAAAATGGTTATGGTGGAAAAGATGAAAGTTTTTATTTTTGGCCAACTTTTTATTGAGTTGTGAAAGTAAGATTTATTATGGCCACTATCAACATTTTAGATGTGGGAAGTCCAGTGGATGTTCTTTTGTAATTTTTAGGAGATTAAAAATGATGAAAGGAGGGGTGTGAGACAGGTTTGGATACACTAAAGCCAGATTGGTCATGCCTGCACTTACCCATAAAGCTGTCTCTATAAACCAAAGCACACCGACCTAGCAATGTTTGAAGAAAACTGCCTTTGTGAGCTCTTTAATAGTAAGGAGCTACTATTAAAGATGTGGCACTTCCAGCACAAGCATGATACGGCCAGTGACTCTTGTGGCTTCAGTTCATTCCAAGCTACCACTGGACACAACATCCGTTAATCTGTAATCCATATCTCCATGAAGAAAATCACCGACATCAACTTTCCCCTGAACAGTAGAATGAAGAGGGGGTGGGGGGTGGGGGGGGGCAAGGTTTTTTACAAAACAAATAATTCCCTAAAAATCAAGCATTTAATCACACCCGCACACACTGGCATTCATGAGTGGTCGTGACCTACAACACACAATTATGTTGATTCCCAGACATCAGTCAGTACACTTTTTAAAGACCATCTTTTGTGTTTGGGATATTTGAACAAGATTTCTTGGAAACAAAGAATGCCCTCTTTAGCTGCGGCTCATGATATTTGAGAATAGCAGTAGCATAGGGATGCAACAAGGCCCATTCAGTCATCACTGAACACAATGTAGGCATCTTGGAGCAACGCTCCACGTAACTAGCCAAGGCAGGTCTAGTTAGGGTCTCCATGCTTATCATAGTCTGCTATATGCTACAAAAATCTTTTCCATCGGGAGAGTCAGAGGGAAGTAAGTCAGTAGAAATCAGCCAGATGGTATTGCTACTGAAATATTGCAAGCAGCCAGAGACCCACATCAGGTTTTCATTGATGAGACTGCCAGCTAAGTATCTCATCTATCCAATACATTAACAATCTAATCTATCCAATACATTAACAGTCCTTTCTGCAGGTGCATGATGCAATGGCATAATATACTGCCAGTAACATTTCCCTCAGAACTAAATTAGCTGCCAAGGATGCTAATCCTTTCAAATAACTCCTTTATGCTGCATTATCAGAAGAAAACTTACAGCACACAAGTGCAATCAAAATGAATTCCCTAAAAGTTATTAGTGAATGTAGCTGATGTTTTTTTTTACTCTGGTGCTCCCCTGCAGATAGTGTATCCTTTGTGTGCTCCATATTTAAATACTGTGTGGCTGATAGGTACTTCCCCTCTGGCAGGAGTAAGTGAGATAGCTTGGTGTCAGGGGAAGCTTCTTGGGATTGCACTGGCCCTGTACCTGTTATGCTGGCTCATGAGCTGGGCCTTGAACTGGTGGCATGATATCCAATACTGCTGTGCCAAAATGGTCCTTTATTTGCATATCCTTTGTCACTTGGTGATTACCGATTGGCCTGGATATTGCACTCCCATGAGTGACGGCAGTCACATTGGTACCAATTACAGCTATGCCCCTCCTGTTGGGCACACCCAGAGGTTGGCCACTGATCTTCATGAGAACCAACCTCTGCGGCTATGAGAACAGTAAAGTCCCGTGTACTAGTACACTGTATCCAATTACTCAGCAGGTTGAAGCTGCACGAGAAATCCTGTTGTAGGTTGGAGCCCAGAACATCTATATCATCAGTTTAAGCATTCTTGAGGGATACTCTGGGCTTAAATCTTATATCATAAGGAGTTTTTCCATAGACGCCTCTGAAATTACCACATGCTCCATGATGAATTGCAGTTCTGTAAAGCAGGTAGTGGAAGACTGCATACCTGTATCATGCACGATGCATAGCTCTGGGTGATGGAACTCCTCCAATCACTAATATAAAAGCAAAATACTGTGGATGCTGGAATCTGAAGGTTCTGATGAAGGATCTTCAACCTGAAACATTAACTCTCTTTCTCTCTCCACAGATGCTGCCTGACCTGCTGAGTATTTCAAGCATTTTCTGTTTTTATTCCTCCAGTCACTACTAGGGGCATTAGGGTGCTTGGCACAATATCTAATGACAGCAAAGGACATTGATACTCAGATAGCATCTTTGTTTTCAACACAATTTCCATGAGGTCCAAAACTCTATGGTCTGCAGCTGTAGAAGGGTGCGAGCTGACAATTTAGCTTGGAGATTCCTGTTCTGTCCTCCCCCACTGCACCAGCACCATATCCTGTTTATTCATGCTTTATGTATCATCCACTGGCATGCCCTCAAACTACCTAAATCCATCCCAAGGTACATGTATCTGTGCTATGCAAAGGGTGAGTGACACAGGGTGCTGTGAGCTGCTGATTTCTTGGACACCAATGGAATGTGCAGCTGGTTGTTTGGGTTAACCTATGATAAACTCAGGGTAGAATGCTGGCTGCAAGGTCCACTTGAATTTGAGATTCTATAGTTAATAGTATGTGTGAGGGAGAGAAATACAGAACGGAAATAAGGAACATCACCTCTAAACCTTGGGAAGATCTCCAACTCTCTATGTTCAGGCCGCAGGATATTGAGCATAGTTTGTTGAAATTACTTCCAGGAGAAGACAAAACCTAACAGGACAGTCTCTTAATTTTGAGTTTAAGTTTGGGAATTAGAAATTTGAAGAGTACATTGAATGACAGCCAAGTAAATGAGTTGATGGCACAAATCATTACAAATGGGTATGATTTGGTGGCCATTACAGAAACATGGTTGCAGGTTAGCCAAGACTGGGAATTAAACATACAGGGGTATCTGACGATTCGGAAAGATAGACAAGAAGGGAAAGGAGGTGGGGTAGCTCTGTTAATAAAGGATGATATCAGGCCTGTTGTGAGAGACGATATTAGCTCTAATGAACAAAATGTTGAATCATTGTGGGTGGAGATTAGAGATAGTAAGGGGAAAAAGTCACTGGTGGGCATAGTTTATAGGCCCCCAAATAATAACTTCACGGTGGGGCGGGTAATAATCAAGGGAATAATGGAGGCATGTGAAAAGGAACGGCAGTAGTCATGGGGGATTTTAACCTACATATCGATTGGTCAACTCAAATCGCACGGGGTAGCCTGGAGGAGGAATTCATAGAATGCATATGGGATTGTTTCTTAGAACAGTATGTTACAGAACCTAAAAGGGAGCAAGCTATCTTAGATCTGGCCCTGTGTAATGAGACAGGAAAAATAAATGATCTCCTAGTAAAAGATCCTCTCGGATCACAGTATGGTTGAATTTGTAATACAGATTGAGGGTGAGGAAGTTGTGTCAGAAATGAGCGTACTATGCTTAAACAAAGGGGACTAGAGTGGGATGAGGGCAGAGTTGGCTAAAGTAGACTGGAAACACAGACTAAACGGTGGCACAATTGAGGAACAGTGGAGGACTTTTAAGGAGCTCTTTCATAGTGCGCAACAAAAATATATTCCAGTGAAAAAGAAGCGTGGTAAGAGAAGGGATAACCAGCCGTGGATAACCAAGGCAATAAAGGAGAGTATCAAATTAAATACCAATGCGTATAAGGTGGCCAAGGTTAGTGGGAAACTAGAAGATTGGGGAAATTTTAAACAACAGCAAAGAATGACTAAAAAAGCAATAAAGAAAGGAAAGATAGATTACGAAGGTAAACTTGCGTAAAACATAAAAACAGATAGTAAAAGCTTTTACAGATATATAAAACGGAAAAGAGTGACTAAAGTAAATGTTGGTCCCTTAGAAGATGAGAAGGGGGATTTAATAATGGGAAATGTGGAAATGGCTGAGACCTTAAACAATTATTTTGCTTCGGTCTTCACAGTGGAAGTCACAAAAACCATGCCAAAAATTGCTGGTCACAGGAATGTGGGAAGGGAGGACCTTGAGACAATCACTAACACTAGTGGGGTAGTGCTGGACAGGCTAATGGGACTCAAGGTAGACAAGTTCCCTGGTCCTGATGAAATGCATCTCAGGATATTAAAAGAGATGGCAGAATTTATAGCAGATGCATTCGTTATAATCTACCAAAATTCTCTGGACTCTGGGGAGGTACCAGCGGATTGGAAAGCAGCTAATGTAACGCCGCTGTTTAAAAAAGGGGGCAGACAAAAGGCAGATAACTATAGGCCGGTTAGTTTAACATCTGTAGTGGGGAAAATGCTTGAAACTATCATTAAGGAAGAAATAGTGGGACATCGAGATAGGAATAGTGCAATCAAGCAGACGCAGCAATGATTCATGAAGGGGAAATCATGTTTAACTAATTTACTGGAATTCTTTGAGGATATAATGAGCATGGTGGATAGAGGTGTACCGATGGATGTGGTGTATTTAGATTTCCAAAAGGCATTCGTTAAGTGCCACACAAAAGGTTACTGCAGAAGATAAAGGTATGCGGAGTCAGAGGAAATGTATTAGCATGGATAGAGAATTGGCTGGCGAACAGAAAACAGAGAGTCGGGATAAATGGGTCCTTTTCGGGTTGGAAATCGATGGTTAGTGGTGTGCCACAGGGATCGGTTCTGGGACCACAACTGTTTACAATATACATAGATGACCTGGAAGAGGGGACAGAGTGTAGCGTAACAAAATTTGCAGATGACACAAAGATTAGTGGGAAAGCGGGTTGTGTAGAGGACACAGAGAGGCTGCAAGGAGATTTGGATAGGTTAAGCGAATGGGCTAAGGTTTGGCAGGTGGAATACAATGTCGGAAAGTGTGAGGTCATCCACCTTGGGAAATAAACAGTAAAAGGGAATATTATTTGAATGGGGAGAAATTACAACATGCTGCGGTGCAGAGGGACCTGGGGGTCCTTGTGCATGAATCCCAAAAAGTTAGTTTGCAGGTGCAGCAGGTAATCAGGAAGGCGAATGGAATGTTGGCCTTCATTGCGAGAGGGATGGAGTACAAAAGCAGGGAGGTCCTGCTGCAACTGAATAGGGTATTGGTAAGGCCGCACCTGGAGTACTGTGTGCAGTTTTGGTCACCTTATTTAAGGAAGGATATACTGGCTTTGGAGGGGGTACAGAGACGATTCACTTGGCTGATTCCGGAGATGAGGGGGTTACCTTATGATGATAGATTGAGTAGACTGGGTCTTTACTCGTTGGAGTTCAGAAGGATGAGGGGTGATCTTATAGAAACACTTAAGATAATGAAAGGGATAGACAAGATAGAGGCGGAGAGGTTGTTTCCACTGGTCGGGGAGACTAGAACTAGGGGGCACGGCCTCAAAATACGGGGTAGCTCATTTAAAACCAAGTTGAGAAGGAATTTCTTCTCCCAGAGGATTGTGAATCTGTGGAATTCTCTGCCCAAGGAAGCAGTTGAGGCTAGCTCATTGAATGTATTCAAATCACAGATAGATAGATTTTTAACCAATAAGGGAATTAAGGGTTACGGGGAGTGGGCGGGTAAGTGGAGCTGAGTCCACGGCCAGATCAGCCATGATCTTATTGAATGGCGGAGCAGGCTCGAGGGGCTCGAGGGGCTAGATTGCCTACTCCTGTTCCTAATTCTTATGTTCTTATGTAAGTGTCCACCTTGCATCTCAGCTTGCATGTCAGCAAATTAACATACATAATCCAGGGAGGTTGTCACTTCCCAATAGTGATGTGACAATAGTTTCAATTTGAAGTTGCAGTAATAGTGTGCCCTATTGCTCTGGATACAGTTGCGAAAGAGCTTTCCCATAAGGCTTGACATGCATTCTCAGACATGGTTTAACTGGATGAGAGGAAACTTTGTCGCATGCAGAATGTGCCCACCTACTTGCTTATAATGAAATCTAGCTAGCCTCATCTTGGTAGACAATAGAAAGTTAAATTCAGGCTAGTTCCCACAGTTGACCCGGCGGTATGTTATCAAGCATGAAGCTCATTCCTTTCAGGTCTCACAAGTTTAGTACCAGGATTGGAAAATCAACCATAATAGCTCATATTCCTCCTGAAGACTCTAAAGACCTCTAATCTTAACATTCATCATCATAGGCAGTCCCTCAGAGGAAGACTTGCTTTCACTCTAAAAATGAGTCTTTAGGTGTTTGAATAGTTGAATATGAGAACCGCAGTCTCTGTCACAGGTGGGACAGACAGTTGTTGAAGGAAATGTTGGGTGGGACTGGTTTGCCGCACGTTCCTTTCGCTGCCTGCGCTTGGTCTCTGCATGCTATCGGCGACGAGACTCGAGGTGCTCAGCGGCCTCCCGGATTCATTTCCTCCACTTAGGGCGGTCTTTGGCCAGGGACTCCCAGGTGTCGGTGGAGATGTTGCATTTTTCAAGGAGGCTTTGAGGATGTCCTTGAAACATTTCCTCTGCCCACCTTCGGCTCATTTGCTGTGAAGGAGTTCCGAGTAGAGCACTTGCTTTGGGAGCCTCGTGTCAGGAATGCGAACAATGTGGCCCACCCAACAGAGCTGGTCGAGTGTGGTCAGTGCTTCAATGCTGGGGATGTGGCCTGGTTGAGGGCGCTAACGTTGGTGCGTCTGTCCACCCAGGGGTTTTGCAGGATCTTGCGGCATCGTTGGTGGTATTTCTCCAACAATTTGAGGCGTCTACTGTACATGGTCCATGTCTTTGAGCCATACATGAGGGCAGGTATCACTACAGCCCTGATGACCGTGAGCTTGGTGGCAGATTTAGGGTCTGATCTGGTGCACTGGAGGCGGTGCTAAATCTCGTCGTCAATGTCTGCCCTTGTTGATAAGAGGCTCCCGAGGTATGGAAGTGGTCCACATTGTCCAGGGCCGCGCTGTGGATCTTGATGAGTGGGGTCTAGTGCTGGGTGGCGGGATCAGGCTAGTGGAAGACCTTTGTCTTACGGATGTTTAGTGTAAGGCCCATTCGTGTCAGTGAAGATGTTGACTATGACTTGGAGTTCAGCCTCTGAATGTGCGCAGATGCAAGTGTCGTCCGCGTACTGTAGCTCGACGACAGAGGTTGGGATGGTTTTGGATCTGGCCTGGAGATGATGAAGGTTGAACAGGTTCCCACTGGTTCTGTAGTTTAGTTCGACTACAGCGGAACTTGTTGAGTGTAAGCTGGAGCATGGCAGTGAGGAAAATTGAGAAGAGGGTTGGCGCGATGACACAGCCATGCTTGACCCCGATCCGGACATGGATTGGGTCTATAATGGATCCATTCGTAAGGATCACAGCTTGCATGTCGTCGATGAGCAAGCGGAGGATGGTGATGAACTTTTGGGGACAGCCAAAACGGAAAAGAACGCTCCATAGACCCTCGCAGTTGACAGTGTCAAAGGTCTTTGTAAGGTCAAAGAAGGCCATGTACAAGGGTTGGTGCAGTTCCCTGCATTTTTCCTGCAGCTGTTACACTGCAAAAATTATGTCCGTTGTGCCCTGTAGAGGACGAAATCCGCACAGTGATTCAGGGAGGAGCTCCTCAGCCACAGGGAGAAGACGGTTGAGGAGGATTCTAGCGATGACTTTCCCAGTGGCTGATAACAGGGAGATTCCTCTGTAGTTGCCGCAGTTGGACTTGTCCCCCTTTTTTAACATTACAACAGTGACTACACTTCAAAAGTACTTCATTGGCTGTAAAGCGCTTTGAGACGTCCGGTGGTCGTGAAAATCGCTCTATAAATGCAAGTCTTTTTTTAAATGGCCCACAAGTTCTTGAATGGTTTCAACTTAACTGCAATGCAAGAGCGGAGTGGCACCATTTTCTTTGTGTAACCAATTTACACCAAGTTTATGGCAAAACATTGCTCTGTGCAAATTAGCATGTCTGCCAAAACCCTCTGCTGCTCATTTATATTAGGTTCATGCTCAAAAAAACAACTTGCACAAGTTTCCTGGATTTTTACACAATTGATGTGTTGGTGTAAATTTACGCTCCCAAATTTAGGTGCAGCACAGCCTGAAGTCACCTGATATTGGTGTACTGAGATTTCTGTAGTTTGATAGTGATATGCTTTGCGTTATTGATATGCTTTGCAAGTTTTTTTTTTACTGAGACCTGCACTATTCTTATCCAATGTACTGTCTGTCTCAGTCTACTTGAACAAATTCAAACTTTCCCCCACTTCCCATGTATTCAGAAGACTAAGCAGCTGCAATGGCCTTCCCAATGGGCATAACCCTGTTCTGCGTAATAATAGAAAAGGACCACAGTCCTTAAGAGATACAGCTGGCTGAAAAACTTTTTATCTTATTATTTATAGGTAGATAAGAGACAAGAAGAGGTAGATTTACAAGAATGGTTCCAGGATTTACAGTTTACAATTATGTGGAGAGATTTGAGAAGCTGAGATTGTTCTCCTTGGAGTAGAGAAGGCTAAGAGGAGGTTTGATAGAGGTGTTTAAAATCATGAAGGATTTAGATAGAGTAAATAAAGAGAAGCTGTTTCCAATGGCTGAAGGGTCAATAACGAGAGGGCACAGATTTAAGGTGATTGGCAAAAGAAACAGAGACGACATGAGGAAAAAAAATTATGTAACGAATGGTTAGGATTTGGAATGCACTGCCTGATAGGGTGGTGAAAGCAGGTTTAATAGTAGTCTTCAAAAGGAAATTAGATAAACATTTCTCGGAGAAAAGATTGTAGAGATATGGGGAAAGAGCTGGGGACTAGGACTAACTGGATTGCTCTAAGAAATAGCCGGTACAGACTTGATGGGCTGATTGGCCTCCTGGTCTGTACTAGTCTATGAAGAGCTCAAGAGTTAAAGACTCGGAGAGTGAGGCACCATTGCAGAAGACAGCCGGCCACTTGCTATTGCCACTATTAGTGGCCCCGTATTTGTGCTTGATTTATGCCGGTTTTTACATTTTGGCATAGGCAAATGTGCTCTGCAGGAAATGTAGACATAAGCTCCTGTCAGCAAAATCAGTAAATTTCAACATCATCTCTGCATAAGTACGATCCAAGAAATCCTGGCCCATTAACTTTAGGCACTTCACATTGTATCTCCTATTTTCCTGCCCGTCTCTTCTATTCATATTCTACTTTGTCCCCATCCAGTTTTGATTTGTTTTACTCAACTTTTGTTTCTTATATACATTGACCGTGATGGCCTATGTAGAACACTTAGCACTTTTCACCTATTACAATAAAAAAAAGATCCATTCCCAAACTAACCCAGTAACTACCACATTTTGTACAAATATTTAACAGGTGACTTTTCCATCCCTCCATTTTTCGATCATAGAATGATACAGCACAGAAGGAGGCCATTTGTCCCATCATGCCTGTGTCAGCTCTTTGAAAGAGCTGTCCAATTAGTCCCACTTCCCTGCCCTTTCTCCATAGGCCTGCATTTTTTTCCCCTTCAAGCATATATCCAATTCCCTTTTGAAAGTTATTATTGAATCTGCTTCCATCACCCTTTCAGGCAAAGCATTTCAGATCAATGCAGCTCTGTGCAAAAATATTATCTTCATCTTGCCTCTGCTTCTTTTGCCATCAATTTTATAAAAGGTTCATCTACCTACAGTTCTGTTGAGGGGCTATACCTGAAATATTAACTTGCCTTTCGGATGCTGAGAGACCTACTATGCATTTCCAGCATTTTTTGTTTTTGTGCTTGTGAATATTAATAGCTGGTTTTACAGTGTTTGAAAATCTGTTGCTGCTCGTGGTTACTTTGTTGTTGCTAGTGTGATGTTAAAGGAATGTGGGGGAAGGGAATTATAAAATTGATCTGAATACTTTTATTACAATTCCAGATTAAGACTTTAGGGAGTAGAAATTGGTTATCGTTGCACCATTTTCTGGCCAGAAAACAAGGGTAAAAATTACAAATTTCGCAGGGCTATGCCCTAGGCCCCCCAAGGACAGCTTAAACAATGGCTGAGGCCATATTGGCCTCAGACAGTTTCAGGCATCCAGAGCAGCTGCTAAAACAGGCGATAGACCCTTTGAATATGATCCAGAGGAGCCTAATGCCTGTTTTAGGATGCCTCTGAGAAATTCAACTGCCCTGATTGGAGCTAGTGCCTGGCTTGCTCCACTCAGATTTTCCTGGAATAAATGTTGCCGAGGAACTGGCCACCACTGAAAAGGTAAGTTTGAGTTTTTTACTCTTAGCAGCTGCCATTGCGCCACCTCCCCCCCCCCACCCCCACGCACCCACCCAACCGTTACTTACCCGAAAGCTGTTCTGGCGAGGAAAGCAGCCCAAAATTCTAAAATGGGTGATTTACCTGTGGAGGTGTGACAAATGCCTCACCTAAATGATGAAAATAAGGCCCAATTTCAAGCCCAAAATGAATTTATAAACCCAGATGTTTCAGCATTTGACTCCAATGACCTGATGTTGGAAAAGGGAAACAACAAATGACATTTCTGATACTACTGAAGCTTCTGCTGTTGGCCTGGTGAATGTTGACTCAGCAATTTGGTCAAAGTATGTCTATGGTATAGTACATTCCTATAGTGGTGCTCTAGCAAGACGGAATAAGATGTGTACCATATTTTAATATAGACAAGTATGAAGTATGTTGTACATATAGAGTTTCTGCTTTAGCACAATTGAGAAATTGCTCACAAAAGATGCTTGGAATAACGCTGGTTAGAGTTATTGTTTAAATCATTTGCATAAACACAAACGCAAAATCTTCCATGAACCTGCGCCATCGGGCAGAGTAATAGGATGTAATTGTTTCCTTTTTTTTCTTTTCATTAAAAAGTATTCCTTGATGTATTTAAAAGTTGTAACCTGGTTCAGTTTAACTAATCCAGCTGAAAATGGGTTTATCTGCAAAAGAAGCATTTATAATAAGGGTATCCAATCCTCCACCTGTGAGTAACTTGATTTAATATCACTGAAAATGACTTTTAAAAACTATACTGAATCGTTTAATAGTTTCATTAGTGTGCACTAGTTGGTTTCTTAGTAAATTAAAGATTTTTTCATATGAAAGATACTTTAAAAATGTGTCTACTAGTGCCTGTGCACCTAAGGAAATGAGTGCAATTCGAAGAGCCCTCCCAAGCTAGCACACACAGCAGAATCTTCTAAATATGACTTGGTGGTATGGCCAGTTTTATGTACAGGTTCTGTTCCAAGCGAATTGAACCTTGAACCAGCAGAAAACACGAACATAAGTGGTTTGGGGCATAACTCACGTTTAAAATTCCCCGATCCATTGTGCTGGTTCGACCGATTGCCCTGGAATCTGGGTGGAAAACTAATGGAAACAAGCGGAAACTCTACCCCATATCATGATATAACAATACTGTCCACTGGCACTGAGATTAGCGTTGCTAAATCTGGTTTAATGTATTCCTAGACATTTGGTCACATGACATTTCGATCATGTGACATTTGTTGCAGTTTATAACATCTTTTTCTTCCACTCGAATCCTGCTCTACTTTGCCATGTTATCATGCTTCCCCTACAATTTAGCTAACCTGCTTCTGGAATTCATATATGCTTTTTGTTTCTCTAATTTCTCTCATAACAATCTGTCTTACAAAAGTATCAGTTCTGAAAGTCAACCTTCTCATGATTTCCACCCAATCAATTTAACAGCTCTTTTTTTTTTTGCGTATGTGGTTCCCTATTCTCTTGCTCTGTTCCTTATAAGCTGTTTATCTGTAATATCTTGGTTATAATGAAGGCCAGGCTATGCCTGCAACTTTCACATTTCTTTTTCTTTACAGATGCCATCTAACTTGTGTTTCCAGCATGTTCTGATTTTGTTTTAATTATTTTAACTGACCAGTCGCAGGTTGATTGGAAAGAGTTGGAATTCTTACTAAGCAGGCAAGGAATTTCCTCGCGGCTGGTCCTACGATGGGGAGGGAACAGCTGTGAGGAAATTCTCGACCATTTCTTGAAGGAGTGGCTGGGAGCCTGTCACCAGAAGACAGACAATTAGAACTGCAGAGCCAGAGAGGCAGATAGGATGATTGAGGGCAGGAGGTGAAAGTACAGAGGTGCGAACCACGAATGCTACATTTCTTATGGCTGGCCAACAGTATGAAGATCAATCCTCAATCCCTTGAGACTCCTGGACAATCCGGGTGGGCTGGAAACCTTAACTATTGATGCCAGGTGGAAAATCACCATCGCCTTCAGGTTTATTCCCTCCCCCACCCTCCCTCAAAAGAAGTAATTTTCATTCATAAGCAAAATAATGCATACGTTGGAAATCTAAAATAAAAACAGAAACTGCTGGAAATACTCAGTTGGTCAGGCAACATTTATGGATAGAGAAGCAGAGTTAATGTTTCTGGTCGATGACCATTCATCAGAACTGGAAAAAGTTAGAGATGTAACAGGTTTTAAGCAAAACTGGCAGGGAAAGGGGGAGGAGAGAAAAGAACAAAAGGAAAGATCTGTGTTAGGGTGAAAGACAGAAGCAATTAAATGACATTGTCGACCTGAAATGTTAGAAATCATGCTTTAATACGACCATGAAAGTAGCTTTACTCCTACATTGCTGACTGCTGTTTTTTATTGCTTCACTATATTTAAAATATCTGCAGATTTTATTGTGAATTCAGAGTTGCAGAAGATTCCAACTTTTAAGCATTATTTAAGACTATTCCATTATTCCCGTTCATCCATCACCCCTGTGCTCACTGACCTACATTGGCTCCCTGGTCTGGAAAGGCCTCAATTAAAACATTTGTTTTCAAATCCCTCCATGGCCTCATCCCTCCCTATCTCTGTAATCTCCTCCAGCCCTACAATCCTCCCAGATCTCTTGCACTCCTCCAATTCTGGCATCTTGCACATCCCCGATTTTTATCACTCCATCACTGGCTCTGGAATTCCCTCACTAAACTTTTCTACATCTCTCTCCTTTAAGTCATTCCTTAAAACCTGCCTCTTTGACTAAGCTATTGGTCATCTGTCCTAATTTCTCCTCATGTGGCTCAATTTCAAATTTTGTTTGACAGCGCTCCTTTGAAGCACCTTGAGATGTTTTTCTATATTAAAGGCGCTATATAAATGCAAGTTGCTGTTGTTAGCAACTGTGCAATACTAAATGAACATATACCAAGAGAAATCCTTTAGCTTCTGTCACCTCATTGTGTACTGTGCAATTTACTGTTTACTTTCACTTCCCAGTCACAGGCTGCTGGCAGAAAGACACAGCTTTGAAATTGTCAGAAAGCAGGCAGGGATTTTCAACGTGGCTGGTCCTGCTCCATAACTTCACCAAAAGTGCGGTGAGCTGCATTGCTGGTGAAGTTATGGTGAAGGGCTGGGATCCACTAAGAAATTCCAGAATGTTTCTTGAAATGGGAAGATGGCAGGCTGTTGGGGGCATGAATTGCGTATGGATTTTGGAGGTGTGTGGATGCGAACCAGTAATACACAATACTTTTCTCCGAGGCTGCTAGCATCAGTGCCCAGGAAAATCTCAGTCAATCTGGAAGGGTTGGTAGTCCGAACTAAAATGATTCCAGCAGCCAGGACTAAAAGGGAACCATTCTGTTGGGCAACATCTACTTGGCTGATAATAAAAAGTTGCTGCGAAGAGTTGCTCTGAAGTGCACAATTAACTTATTGTGGCTCTCGCATGATCAACATTTTCAAATGAGAAGAGAAAAAAATGCTACATGTGCTACATTGGGTAATTGGGGAAAACATTGCATTGCATTGAACAAAAAATTCTCCTCCCCATTGTTAAATGATGAACTGGCAACAAACGAGCACAGCACATTCCAACTGTGCTAATCCCTTGTAAATGTATGATCCTTTTTATAGCTCTAGGGCTTGTGATGTCCATGAGTTTTAACTTTCAATTCTATTATTACCATTTCAAAGCACATTATGCATTTTTTGTTAAAAGTCAGAGTTCTATTAGAAGAGAAGGTAGAACAATACATTGAAATTTAGCATTCAACCCATTCAACAACTGTTGTTAACTATCGAACTGCATTTGTAATAATAAAATATAAGTTTTAAAAAATTGGTGCCTTTATGTTCCTAATAACACTATTTTATACAGTTTAAAAAAAAATTAAGTAGCAATTCTTTGTTCGGGATAGTGCTTTGAAGAAGATTTTCCATTTTTAACCTTTTCTGTGTGGACAAATGTGCGAATTTACTTAATGTCTACCGAACAGAGTGAGAAATTCAGCAGCGTTGGAGATCACAACTATGCCCCTGCACGCTAATATCTCCATTTGTGTAATGCATGCAAAAATATTGATTTTATGTCTGGAGATGACCTTTGCACAGTGAAACTCTTGTTCATGGTGCAGAGAATATAGATTTGCCCGACCACATTTCTAAATGGTTGACTGTGTAAATTAAAACAATAGCTCCAACTCAAAATATTCAATCTTCCAATTAAAAGATACAGCATGAATATCGTATTCCATGAATGAAGTTAACTAAATAAACGTATGAGCAACAAAATCACGTCAGTTTTGTAAGAAAGGAGGAAATCCTCATTTGAGTCTCCCTACTACCTAACTGGACTAAATGAAATAAATATTATTAGTTATAGATTTAAGTTTGTATTGTTATCATTATGTAACTGATACACAATGCACAATGATGCTTGAATAATCATGCTTTTAAAACTGGTGTAGTATGCCCTGGGTAGAAGCGGTTAGATTTTAAAATGGTGTTGGGCCCTCTTGACTAATATTCTTGACCAACATTTTAAAATGCTTCTCAGCAAACGTATTAATAAAAACAGACAGCTTGTCTGTGGGAACAAAAATAGCAAGGTCATCTGTGGCTGCCATGATGTGGAATGTTATGATATGTGCAAAGAAATAAAAACATAGGCAAATGGCAAGGACACCATATCTTTACAAATTAAGACATGTTCTGTTTGTGTTGACATAACTACCACAGATATGTTTCTTGATGGTCAAAAACAGATGATGTCAGGGTGTCATGAGATGAGAACCTGACGGGTGGGCGGGATCATGAGGTATGTAGCATCCCTGTAATTGGACAGGGGAGTTTCAGATGTAAGTCAATGATTGGGTTAACTGGTCCCTTTAGGCTTTGCTTGGAAGAAGAAAGGGTCTTTCAAACACTTAGGTTGTAGAGGCAGTTGGCAAGAAGTTTGGGAATATCCATCTGGCAAGCTGAGGAGTGTTTCGGGTTGGCGGAGGACCCACATGTGTGACAGTGGGTGGATGAGCAAGCCTAGAGGACAGGTCCGACGGGGGTTGACCCATACAGATTGCATTTTCTACCCAGCGCCCAACGGGTAATATAAACCTTGATTGCGCCTTGTTTAACTACTGCTCAGATGCTGTAATGTATCAAGTCTCATTTTTACTGAAAAAATTTAATTACTGTCACTAATTACTGTCCAGTTGAATTTTTCGGAACTTAGGAGTGAAAGGGTTAATTGGCACCGACCCAGAAACAAAACAATTTATATAAGTGCTTCCATGAGTGAAATTCAGAACCTTACTGTGCAGTATTTTAGGATGTAGATCTGCAATTTTCATGTAAATTTGCTTTTAATAAGTGGAATTCTGAATGTGATCCTCATGTCCTACTATGTCCTTATGTGGCTTGGTACCAAATTTTGTTTGATAATACTCCTGTAAAGCACCTTGGGATGTTTTAGCACCTTAAAAGTGCTATATAAATGCAAGTTGTTGTTGTGGTCTTATTTTGTTGCACTTTGTGGAAACAGTGAAGTAGCACACTCAAAGCCTTAGGGTCACTTGTCACAAATGTTATGATGATGCTGTCAGCAAGTGGATGATCGGCAAATGGGATGCAATGAAGTCTACATGCATGGTATGTACTAGTATTTGACCTTGGTGAGGTTTGGTGTGTTACACTTCAGTTGGTGGTTGTTGTGGCTTGTTTAAGTTATGTGTTGAGCATCATTATAACACCTGCCAGTGTTCTGTTATGCTTTTGTTTCCAGACTGTTATGATCATCACTATTGGAAGCACCACCTGTAACCCCAACAGTTCATTCACCATGACTGTCCTTAAACACATATCCCAATGCTTAGGGACAATCATGATAAGTGAATTGCTATGTATACAGCGACTGTTGCTGAGATTGAAAGAAATGGATAGTTATTTGATTTGTATTAAACAGCTGGTGGTTTATGGGGCAGTAGTTCACAGTCAGTCGTTTATTCCACATTCTTTGTACATGAGATAGCAAACTTGTAACATCTGCCCTTCTGGCTAATTATATTGTACAAAATAATTTCTCATTTAACTATTTGGCCAATCTGATAACCAGGTTGTTAGGGTATTAAAGGTTTCTAATATTTATTCACCTTGAACTTGTTATTGCATGAATTCTTCAAAATTCAGGTAAGCAAATTGTAATGTACACAGAAGCAGAAGAATGCGGAACAGACTCCTAGCGAGAGGAGTTAATGATTAATCCTGTTGGTTAATATATTTAACAAAAGCTGGATGAATATCCAGAAAAGACTAAAAACTATATGGACAAATATAGAGAGATGATTAAATGCTCAGTAAAGCATAATGATACCTTGACTGCTGAGACAATGATCCCAGGAAACTCTTATTTCCCAGCTGCAAAGGTTAGGGGAAAGGGATGACGACCCACTTTACTAAGTCTCTGCCTCTTTTACATCACTCTGCATTATCTATGGGTTAGGGAGAGGGGGAGGGGAGGCGGTGCAGATATGGTTAAACCCATGGTAGCCTTGCTAATGAGGTTGGAAAAGGTAATCCCAACCTCCCAACTCATTGTCCTGTATGAATGCAGGATTAAGTGTCCCAGCACAGGTGTATTTATGGCACCATGGTTTAACCCCAGATGCCCTGGTGATAGGGGAAGCCTCTATTAAGTGAATTTTAACTCTTCATTTTTACTCCCCACCCAGAAGACCCCAGTTTTGGAGACCCAAAACACAGCTGCAGACCCCTCAAACCAGTAGCTGTGCTTAAACGTTTCCCCTTGCTAGTGACCCTAGGCACTGCCAGAAGACAGGTCTGCGCTGGACCTCATATTAGCCTTGGACAAGAAATTCAGACGCTCCTGGATCTGGACAGGAACAGAGCACCAAGAATGCACTGTTTCTGTCCTGCCCTGCTTGTGGGCAGGAACATCAGCCCTCGCATATCTAAGAAACTCAGCAGTCAGGAATGAACTGTGCGGAGTGTGAAGCTGGATGAATGATATTTAGTTTTACTAAATTTAAGTTTTTCTGGGGGCGAAGGGGCTAGAGACTACTACTAGAGTCCATTATAGATGGAGGATTGTACATGCTCTGCAGAATTAATACGGCCAGGTGATTTAAAGGCAATACAGGGAAAAGCCATGGGGCTGATTGAGTTCTAAGGGCAGACTGGAGTAAACTGGGTCTTCAGCATTGAATGGAGCTGACTGAGACGAGGCCTCATAGAGGTATATATGATAAATGATATAGAAAAGCTAAATTTGGTGCAACTGGATGGTACAGTAAATTATTCACTGACCTTTCACCTCTGGGACCTGGGTGAAATCGAGCCCAGATTGATGGGATGACAGTCTCCTTGCTAAACATAGAAACATAGAAAATAGGTGCAGGAGCAGGCCATTCGGCCCTTCAAGCCTGCACCACCATTCAATAAGATCATGGCTGATCATTCACTTCAGTACCCCTTTCTTGCTTTCTCTCCATACCCCTTGATCCCTTTAGCCGTAAGGGCCATATCTAACTCCCTCTTGAATATATCCAATGAAGTGGCATCAACAACTCTCTGCGGTAGAGAATTCCACAGGTTAACAACTCTTGAGTGAAGAAGTTTCTCCTCATCTCCATCCTAAATGGCTTACCCCTTATCCTTAGACTGTGTTCCCTGGTTCTGGACTTCCCCAGCATCGGGAACATTCTTCCTGCATCTAACCTGTCCAGTCCCGTCAGAATTTTATATGTTTCTATGAGATCCCCTCTCATCCTTCGAAACTCCAGTGAATACAGACCCAGTCGATCCAGTCTCTCCTCATATGTCAGTCCTACCATCCCGGGATTCAGTCTGGTGAACCTTCGCTGCACTCCCTCAATTAGCAAGAACGTTCTTCCTCAGATTAGGAGACCAAAACTGAATACAATATTCCAGGTGAGGCCTCACCAAGGCCCTGTACAACTGCAGTAAGACCTCCCTGCTCCTATACTCAAAACCCCTAGCTATGAAGGCCAACATACCATTTGCCTTCTTCGCCGCTGCTGTACCTGCATGCCAACTTTCAATGACTGATGTACCATGACGCCCAGGTCTCATTGCACCTCCCCTTTTCCAAACCTGCCACCATTCAGATAATATTCTGCCTTCTTTTTTTTGCCACCAAAGTGGATAACCTCACATTTATCCACATTGTACTGCATCTGCTATGCATTTGCCCACACACCGAACCTGTCCAAGTAAAGGTTCATATGTGAAATAATTTTGGGTAATCTCAATCTAGCTGCTAATTACCATGGACCTACAGAACAAAATACCCCTAATTTGCCACTACAGGCTGTATTTGGCAATGTCCTTTAGACAGATCGAAAGATGGTTGGTGTGGGTAATGGAAAAAGTGCGACATTGGTGCATTGGAGAGTGCTGTTCTAAGGGCTGAGTTTGAAGCATACTGTTGCACTTTACTCTGCATCCAGCTGTGCTATACCTGGTCTGAAAGTGCTTGATGCAGCCACTGGGTGTTTCAAATGGAAATAGTTTCATTCCCCAGCCCCACCATCCCTTACCTTGATGAGCACAAAAAAAAATCAGAAGCAAAATCTTGAGCACTATAACAAGTTAAACCATGACAGTAGGATAGGAAGGCACCAGTTCCAACTGTTAAAGGGCAAATATTGAGAAGTTCTTCTTGCAAAGAGTGATGGACAATTGGAATGGATGTGGTGGTGGAAACAAAAAAATTAGAATCATTGAGAGACAGATTGAAGCTGTTATGGTGTCTGTAGGCTTTATTTTCTATATAAATTATCTATGATCAGCTGAATGGCTTTCCCCAACCCTATTTATCTTACTTTTTTCTTATGTCCTTTTTCCTTGCTTCATGTATAAATTTTAATTATATTGTAATCATATTACAACCAGAAGCATCAATTGTCAGGCAGAAAGAAAATTGTTAATTTTCCAAAGTGTTTGCAAACTGCTCCATACCATACTTTTAATTGGGAGAAATAGATGGATTTTTCTATAGTAAACAATAATTACACTTTACACCCTGTGGTGTGGCAGGTTACTATACCAATGCTCTTTGCCACATAGTGATAAGATACGAATCCATGCTGATAAATCTCCACCACACAAGCTCCGTCTGCTCGTCCACTCAGTCAGGGACTAAAGCATGATGTCATAAAGGATATGAGACAAAAAAGTGGAATATAATTTAAGCAAGCACATTCATTTATGTAAATGATTTTGAAGCTTTTGGTTCCAAATATTAAAAAAACTTTGGCATTATCCTAGTGGAAGAGAATTGAAGACGTGGAACTATACAAAGCAGTTCCCAACTGTACTAACCAGTTTTCATGAACTACATATTTAATATTCGTTCTTTGATAACCAAAGTGACAACCAAGCCATTGGATTAGATAAGCAAAATAATTTGAATTAAGTCCGTTTAATTGTGAATTTGAATTTGGAGTCATATCTTATAACTATGTGGCAAAGAGCATTGGTATAGTAACCTGCCACACCACAGGGTTACAACCACTAAAGTGTAATTATTGTTTACTATAGAAAAATCTATCTATTTCTCCCAATTAAAAGTATGGAATGGAGCAGTTTGCAAACACTTTTGGAAAATTAACAATTTTCTTTCTGCCTGACAACTGATGCTTCTGATTGTAATATGATTACAATGTAATTAAAATTTATACATGAAGCAAGGAAAAAGGACATAAGAAAAAAGTAAGATACACAGGGTTGGGGAAAGCCATTCAGCTGATCATAGATAATTTATATAGAAAATAAAGCCTACAGACACCATAACAGCTTCAATCTGTCTCTCAATGATTCTAATTTTTTTGTTTCCACACCACATCCATTCCAATTGTCCATCACTCTGCAAGACATCAAAATCTGCAATGCTTCATATTACTGACTATGGCAAAGAAAGCACTGTTCAGAAAAGCAGCCATAGAATCTCAGTGTATTTAGAATTGTCATAGCCTACCTGAATTACTCCCATTGCCCATTGCTCAGTTGTGCAAGTCATACTGTAGGTTTAATCAGATTGAAGAACATTTTAGCACAGAATGAAACAATGTAAAATAATTATTGTCTTTTTCTTGATTCATGTCTATGCTTACTGTATTCAAACATTTGAGTCGTTGAACATAATATTTTACTTTGCAGCTATCAAAATGTTCACACATTTTCTGTTTGAATTTTCTGCAACTTGTTATTGATACAGAGCCACTGTATACTTCTTCATTCTTTCAGTAAAATCTTGTTTGAGGTTTATTTTGGTACATAGTGTTACAATAGTCAGCAGCAGTGTTACCCCTTCGAATACAGTAGCATTTTGTACCTTATATTAAAATACTGTATAAGATTATCATTTTCCATTTACTTACATTTTATATAAAAAAACTTTCATTCTTGTTCTGTGTTCAGTAACATCCTGTATTATATTTCACAGATCATTTAGAAACTGCGTGATAGTAACTTCATCCTGAAAGCTGTTTTGTCATCAGAGTTTAAAGATTCCATCTAGAAACTGTTACAACAAAACTGCTATAATTTGTGTATGCACATCAAACGCCCACTTAGTCTTGTTTTAAATTTGACTCTTTTTGTATTATTGTAGTCTTATTTCTTTGAAATATTTCTACTGCAGTCAATTAATATTAGGTCCCACTTTGCAATACTCTATTTTGCAAATGACAAAAGATTTTCTAGTTACATTTGTTAATATTGATTCTGGGTGTCTATTAAAGCGGCTATCCAATCTTAATGTACAAATGATCTAATATCTAATAACATCCATATCGTGTTGTCTAAATTGTAGCATAGGCTTTATCACATTCAAAAACATTTAGAATTTTAATTGATCTGTTGAAATTCAGCTTCACTGAAATTTTAAATGTTTCTTTTAATGTGAGTACATTACACCTGAGAAAGAGCTGTCCACTGTCTAACCAGATATTGGTCTTGAAGAAATGGATTAAGCCTGGCTTAATAACGTTCAGGAAAGCAATTGATCCTGAAAACCAATACCTGTAGTGTTACAGTGATCAAAGTTTACAAAGTAGTCATATCACATGCATCATCATTCTTTTTAAGACTTTTTGAAATGTTTTTATGGATGAGTTTCCAACGATAGGCGCTTCTGTTTTTTCTTGGGTGGGATATATTTTCTTTCTCTTCATTTTCAGACTTCTTCCTCGCCTTTTGGTAGTCACTTCTTTCTTCCACCCTTTAAAGTAAAATTGAGTAATCTACATTAAGATACAGATTGCGAAAGAGGAATGCATAACGTAATTTTATGATTACTAAAGTACCCAAACATTCAGATCTTTTCTATATGCCACAGTTGGGATTCAGCACTCCAAAATTTGTGAGCTGCCTCTAAGAATTTGCTTACGTTTCATGTGACTTTTTCATTCATGATAAATATTGATCATTTAAGGCCATGTCAAGAAAATTCTATTTTTCCAGTCATTGTGTTACACCTGAGGAAGAGGTAGTAGTTCCCTCAATGCTACCTCCAATAAGCTCAAAACACATCTTCACACATTTTTGTTGTCTTCCACCTCCTTTATACAGATAAACATATGACACTTCTTTTCGATGCAGCACAGGTTGTCAGGCATTTTTTTTGTTTCTGGTTTTTTAGATGCCAGAAGGGATTATTTCAATTTGGCTTTGTTTCTCAAGTTCACAGCAAAATGGCAGTTTCCATAAGCAAACCTAAAACTGAAATTTGGATCCTTATGCAAGTCATGAATGTGATAGCATACCACAAGACTAACAATTACTCTTTCATCTTACTAGTAATATACTAGAAACATATAGGATGCTCCTGTCCACGGCGAAACAGTGAAAACTGTATTGTCAAACCATATGTTCAGGCCAAAACTAATTGTTAAATTATGCTTGGTTTCCAACTATTTCTTGACACCTCACCTGAATTTTCTCATTCCCCTATTCCCATTCTTTATCTCTTATCATCTTACTCCTATTTTCCCACTCTGTCCCTATTTCACGGAATCCCTCAAAATTGCCCTTTTCTATTTCCCTCATTCCTTTTTCTCTCTCCTTATATCTATTCATCTCTCATTCCATCTGTCCTCTTAATCATCCCCTCTCTCATTCATTCTGTTACTCTCATTTAATCTCCTCTTGCATCAGTCAATCTGTTTTTCCCCTTTCGCGCTCATTTTCTCTCCCCCTTTCCCTATTTTTCTCATTGCCTCTCTTTGTCTCTTTCTTTCCCCAATCTCTCTCCTCCTTTATCTCATTCCCAGCTGGTAATTGGGATTAGACTGGATGACCTTTTGTTGGACGGCGCAGATATAATGGTAAGTACTGCAGGAAATAGAATACAGCCAGGGTGATCTCCTGGACTAGTTTCGATTGCCTGGATGGGTTGGAGAGGAATTTTCCCTGATTTTTTTTCTCCCTAAATTGGCCTGGGTTTTTATCTGTTTTTTGTCTCTCCCACATGGCTCCGGTTGGGGTGGAGTGTAGATGTTTTCAGTATAAGGGGTGTTGCAATTGTGTGAGGCGGACTGTTTGGGCTGGGTGCTCTTTGCCTTTCCATCATTGTTCATAGGTTTACATGTAACCTTTAGGGCTGCTGACGAAAGGCCGTGCGGCTCTTTGTCGGCCGGCAAGGACACGATGGGCTGAAATGGCCTCCTTCTGCGCTGTAAATTTCTATGTTTCTATGTTTCTAACCATCCCTGTTACTTGTCATGAGAATCGGAGATAGATTGGAATATCATTTTTCCAAAAACATCTCTAATTTTGTCTTAAAGAAAAATCCAATACCTATTTTAGCAACACTCACTGTAACTTGAACTAAAGCCTGTTCTAGTCTCTCTTTACCCTCCCCACAAAACCTTTTCTTCATCTGCCTGATTTGTCTCAGGATAAAATGACTCTGAGCTCAGACTGCTCTGCAAGGTCAATGATCTGTACATGGTTACTCGTACAGAATGAACATCCTGAATGTCTACCACTCCTGCTTGACTCACATTAACAAGACAACTCTGGACAGAGTGACACCATTCAGATGACTTGCTGCTACTCTAATTACCTGCACTGTGTTCTAAATTAATGCAGCAGGTCCCTTGCCTCAGAAAGTTTGATTCCCAACCTTGTTGAGGCTGGTGAAAACCTTATCCACTGCAACTGGCTCATTGATTTGGCTCTGTTTTCCAGATCCAGTCTGCATCCCATTCACTGTAAGGGCTACAGATGTATTAAAGTTTAAACAATTCCATAACAGTGTATCATACTGCAATGTTACTAAAAACCTCACGTCTTTTTCACCTGTCCATAATGAAAACGCATGCCACCTTTTATACCCAGAATATTATGAATATGGGCACCCCTACCCTCTAGAAACTGATCACTCTGTACCAATTGCGTGTATAAAATGGCCCTGAAATTTCGGCCTCTCCAGGTGCGTATGATGTGCGCACATACCCGAAAAGGCCCCTCAAGTTCCAGGTTTAGCCTGAACCTGGAACTTGCGATCTGTCAAAATCGCATGCATCTCGGGGAGAAGGGCCTTCGCGGGCAGAGATTTCGGCTATTTGCCAAATTCTTGCCCAGCGAATGTCCTTCAAACGCTTACACCTTAATAGATAGAAAAAAATAAATGTTATTAATTTTACATTAAAAACACTGTCTATGAAGGTAAGTTTATTTTTAACACTATTAAAACATTTTTTTTAATTCAAAAAATTAAGTTTTTTTCAAACCTTTAATTTAATGCAATTTCTATTAATTTTAAAAAATTGAAGTGTTTTTTTAATTTATGTTTGTGTTTTATTTGATTTTAGGGGTATTTTCATTGATAGTAATGGGAGCTCGGAGTTCCCATTACTATGAATGACATTGTGATTGGTGGTCCAGGTCCACGTGATCCCAAGATGCGCATACGCTCCTGGAATACGTGAATCTATGTGCTGGGCTGCGCATCTAGGCCTCGGTGCGCAAGTGTTCGTTCCTCCGGGAACATCAGGTACTTTTGTAAAAAAATATTCGGTCGGCGGTATCCGCCTGCGGGAAGCCTCCAACTGCAATTTTTGGCCCATAATCACACTACACACCATATCACACTACACACCATATCACACAAATCTTCTGTTGGCCACTTATTCATAATGCTCCGGTACTAGCATTGCACCAAATTCAATGAATTAAGTGCCACCACACAGATTCTGGCTATCACATGTCTCAGCAGCACTTTGTGCCCTGGATTCCCTTTTGGACCAGCACTGTTTGCATCTGTAACATTTCATTTCCTCTGTGCTCTGCTGGGCTGCACCATTACAGACAGGTGCGGTGGCGGCTGATAATCTGAATCGGTGAGTTGCTTCCTAGTCAACTGGTGTGAGACCTCTGTTCTCCCACCCCGTCGTCACCTTCTTGTACTTGTTAGGCTGCAATATGATTGGTTGACTCATTCATGTATCCTGCGGTTCTGTGCATTGGTCAAGCAACCGTATCCTTAACTTATCCAGCACCATTTCCAGAAAATGATTCCTTAAAGTAAATTTGCATATTTCATCATAAAATGTCACAATTTCACCCCAACCACAATTTTAACTACTCTGAGCTTTCTCTAAATTCAAACTTAATGTCTATACACTTCTGGCATCAAATCAAAACAACAAGGATCATTCTTTACAACATTGTAATTTGCACTGTACAGTGATCTAGTTGCAAAAATACTGTAATCACTTTACCGTTAAATGCTGATATCAGTCTTTATACCCCAAATTTTCTATCATACCTGTGGTGGCTTGATAAGAATTCAAATGCTGTCAATAAACCATCTGCATTGCCAAGTTCCTTAAGATTTGGAATGATTTTAAGATTTGATAAAAAGTCATTGACCTGAAATGTTAACTCTGCTTCTCTCTCCTCAGATGCTACCTGACCTGCTGAGTATTTTCTAGCCGTGCCTTTCTTGAGCTGATATTTTTAGGCCATTATGTTTAGGTTAAAGCTAATAATAAAATGTACTTACAAGTAAGATAATTACAATTCTACAGGGGGTGCAGGAATAGAGAGACCTGGGGGTATATGTGCATAAATTGCTGAAGGTGGCAGGGCAGGTTGAGAAAGCAGTTAAAAAAGCATACGGGATCCTGGGTTTTATAAACAAAGCCATAGAGTACAAAAGCAAGGAAGTTGTGATGAACCTTTATAAAACATTGGTGCGGCAACAATTGGAGTATTGTGTCCAATTCTGGGCACCGTACTTTAGGAAGGATGTGAAGGCTTTAGAGAGGGTGCAGAAAAGATTTACAAGAATGATTTCAAGGATGAAGGAATAAAGTTACATTGATAGACTGGAGAAGCTGGGGGTTGTTCTCCTTGGAGCAGAGAAGATTAAGAGGAGATTTGATAGAGGTGTTCAAAATCATGAGGGGTCTAGACAGAATAGAGATAAACTAGAGAAAGGAAAGATAGATTACGAAGGTAAGCTTGCGTAAAACATAAAAACGGATAGTAAAAGCTTTTACAGATATACAAAACGGAAAAGAGTGACTAAAGTAAATGTTGGTCCCTTAGAAGATGAGAAGGGGGATTTAATAATGGGAAATGTGGAAATGGCTGAGACCTTAAACAATTATTTTGATTCGGTCTTCACAGTGGAAGACACAAAAACCATGCCAGAAATTGCTGGTCACAGGAATGTGGGAAGGGAGGACCTTGAGACAATCACTATCACTAGGAGGGTAGTGCTGGACAAGCTAATGGGACTCAAGGTAGACAAGTCCCCTGGTCCTGATGAAATGCATCCCAAGGTATTAAAAGAGATGGCGGAGGTTATAGCAGATGCATTCGTTATAATCTACCAAAATTCTCTGGACTCTGGGGAGGTACCAGCAGATTGGAAAGCAGCTAATGTAACGCCTCTGTTTAAAAAAAGAGGCAGACAAAAGGCAGGTAACTATAGACCTTAGTTTAACATCTGTAGTGGGGAAAATGCTTGAAACTATCATTAAGGAAGAAATAGCGGGACATCTAGATAGGAATAGTGCAATCAATAGTGCAATGAAGGAGAAATCATGTTTAATTAATTTACTGGAATTCTTTGAGGATATAACGAGCATGGTGGATAGAGGTGTACCGATGGATGTGGTGTATTTAGATTTTCAAAAGGCATTCGATAAGGTGCCATACAAAAGGTTACTGCAGAAGATAAAGGTACGCGGAGTCAGAGGAAATGTATTAGCATGGATAGAGAATTGGCTGGCTAACAGAAAGCAGAGAGTCTGGATAAATGGGTCCTTTTCGGGTTGGAAATCGGTGGTTAGTGGTGTGCCACAGGGATCGGTGCTGGGACCACAACTGTTTACAATATACATAGATGACCTGGAAGAGGAGACAGAGTGTAGTGTAACAAAATTTGCAGATGACACAAAGATTAGTGGGAAAGCGGGTTGTGCAGAGGACACAGAGAGGCTGCAAAGAGATTTAGATAGGTTAAGCGAATGGGCTAAGGTTTGGCAGATGGAATACAATGTCGGAAAGTGTGAGGTCATCCACCTTGGGGGAAAAAAAACAGTAATGGGGAATATTATTTGAATGGGGAGAAATTACAATATGCTGTGGTGCAGAGGGACCTGGGGATCCTTGTGCATGAATCCCAAAAAGTTAGTTTGCAGGTGCAGCAGGTAAGCAGGAAGGCGAATAGAATGTTGGCCTTCATTGCGAGGGGGATGGAGTACAAAAGCAGGGAAGTCCTTCTGCAACTGTATAGGGTATTGGTGAGGCCGCACCTGGAGTACTACGTGCAGTTTTGGTCACCTTACTTAAGGAAGGATATACTAGCTTTGGAGGGGGTGCAGAGACGATTCACTAGGCTGATTCCGGAGATGAGGGGGTTACCTTATGATGATAGATTGAGTAGACTGGGTCTTTACTCGTTGTAGTTCAGAAGGATGAGGTGTGATCTTATAGAAACATTTAAAATAATGAAAGGGATAGACAAGATAGAGGCAGAGAGGTTGTTTCCACTGGTCAGGGAGACTAGAACTAGGGGGCACAGCCTCAAAATACGGGGGGAGCCAATTTAAAACCGAGTTGAGAAGGAATTTCTTCTCCCAGAGGGTTGTGAATCTGTGGAATTCTCTGCCCAAGGAAGCAGTTGAGGCTAGCTCATTGAATGTATTCAGGTCACAGATAGATAGATTTTTAACCAATAAGGGAATTAAGGGTTATGGGGAGTGGGCGGGTCAGTGGAGCTGAGTCCACGGCCAGATCAGCCATGATCTTGTTGAATGGTGGAGCAGGCTCGAGGGGCTAGATGGCCTACTCCTGTTCCTAATTCTTATGTTCTTATGTTCTTATGTTCCCATTGGTGGAAGGGTTGAGAACCAGACGACACAGATTTAAGGTGATTGGTGGAAGATCCAAAGGTGACATGGGAAAAAAATGTTTTACGCAGCAAGTGGTTATGATCTGGAATGCACTGCCTGAAAGGGTGGAGGAGGCAGACTCAGTTGTGGCTTTCTAAAGAGAATTTGATAAGAACCTGAAGGAAAACCTGTGCTGGGCTATGGGGAAAGGGCGGGGGAGTGGGACTAGCTGAATTGCATTTGCGGAGAGCCGGCACAGGCTACACAGGCTGAATGACCTCCTACTGCACTGTAATGATTTTATGATTCTACATAGAAACAGAATTACATAATAGTACAATAGTTCAACACATGACTGATGAAAACACTGTTGCTCCATTATACGTCTGTCTTTTATTTGATGTTGAAGTAGTCTTACTTGAAGATCAAACTGATTCTTCTCAATGATCAGGAAATGTATATATTAATCACTTTAAAATGTAAGTAGGTAAGATGTGAACAGCTGTTTCCGGCTATCTGGTGGTACAATTTGGTTTGCCACCTGACTGCAACAGAAACCATCCTTAATGTTTGATTTTCAGATGAAGTGCCCATTGTTCATCCTCTTAGAACCAAACTACTGTATCCTGACATATATCAAACAATCTGCCTGCTCTCGCATAGACACCTCGGGGGTTAAACATTTAACTTTGGCATGGATAGGGAACTGGTGCTTTCGGATCGACTGCCCATTGATCATCCCGCCTGATTTTCCTTTCCACTGAAGTAAATGAAAAGTAAAATTGAGCAGGGTGTGTAATGGGCAGCTGATCCAATACCGCCAGTCTACACCACCACCAAATCTGAAAGTTACCCCACCCCATCTCTGTGACATTTTGGATATTCTCCAGAATGTTGTGTATTGTCTGTCCCTTGGTTACAAATTCGAAAGGTACAGCTAACCAAAGACAATTTTAATTTGCAATACAGTATATAAAGCCATGTAAAAAGAGCGGTTAAAGCAGATTTCCCCATATGATGCATGCTTAAGCTCTGCTGCCATCATAGAGATGTTATTTGCTGGTTTTGGTTATGCAGAGTAATGTCTTTGATAATTACTAATAGTAACAAGGCCATTAAAAGTTAGGCTGTCATACTTGATATCTTTTTCGCTCAAACGCAAGCCTTGTCACAGAACTCTATTGTTTTCCAGAACTGGACAAGGAAAATAAAAACTCTGTGATAAATTTTACCAGTAAGATACAAGATGTTGTGACTTTCTGACTTCTCTGGGGAAGGCATTGCAATGTGGAAGGAATGAATAGAAATATCAAATCATGTGAGTTCATGAAATAGTTTGAAATTGAAAGATGAGACAAACGAGCTTAAATCAGGGCATCACAGACAGATGGAACTAAATGCAAATGGAAAATAACTATATACCAGCAGCCATAAATGTTTAATTGCCATCAACAGTAACAGCATTGCTGGCTTCAACAGGCATGATAAATCTGATCGACATATTGAGGAGGTTTTTTTTTTAAACCTAGGTGATAAATTACTGCTAGGACTATAAACTAGGAACTGTTCAGGGCATCTGATAACAGTTTAATAACTAGAGTTTTTCTTGCAGGTAATAGGTTAATTTTAACAGGAAACTTTTAAGAAAAGTTTTTTTGTCATGGAGTAGATGATGAAATGTTCGTTTAATTTGATTTTAATAATTTGTATTTTCTTAGTTTTGTCGCAGCATTTTGTAGAATCATTCAAACCTAAAGGGCACGTTATGAATTTTGAAATTCTTTTGCAAAAAAAAATCCGTGCTATTTTGTTTTAAAACCATGATACTGATATGTCAATGTATCAATTCAGTATGCTACATTTGCTGATGTCACTGCATTTTATTATTGTGCATTGGCACCAAAAGTACTGGCTATAAAAGAGGTACACTCATGATTAACAGCTAATGGTTTAATATGGTAATTCGTTAAACAGTAGACAGAGAAATGACTAGAAACAAATAAGAGCTTTCAACAACAAATGCATGCATGTGAGAGAGATTCATACATTTTTTATTTTAAATACTAAATTACTTTGGTGAAAAATTCTTAACAAGCAGTTTAATTCAGTAAATATTCTAGAAAGCATTTATTCTCACAGCTGTACATTTTTACCTTAAGTACCACTTTTCCACGTTGAGACCCAACAGATCTCCTGGGATTCCTGCTCTAGGCCACAGCCAGGCTGGCAGTCTCCTCTCAAGTAGAAGAGTGGTTGCAGCAATCTGAAACAGCATTAATCTTTTCAGTAATTAAATTATTTTATAGTTTAAACTGTGATTATAAAGGAGAATCATTATCCAAATAATTTTAAGTTTCTGTTGTTAAGTTACACTATGATTTACTCTTCTTGATACTATAAAATATTTAGGCCCGAAAATGCATGGCACCATTTATGCTGGTCTTCCCCAATCGACCGCAGCACTGACGCTGCCATAAAACATGGGTCAGCTGATTCAAATACCCTCTAGCATTTCTGCAGCACAGCTCTTGTGTAATACACAACTAATGCATGTGAGGAAAGGTCAAAAGCATTGGTGCAGCCTTTAAATAGTAAGAAATGGCTGACAATTTCTTGAGTTGAGAAGTGGGTGAGGATGTGATAGATTCCCAGCAAAGGCAGTGGAGAAGGCTGCCCCTGGCTTCAAAGATGTGGGACCCAGATCTCATGGGTATTCACTTGAAAAGGATGTTCAATGAACAACATATCTTTGTGCATACACTGCGATCAGTCTCCAAGGATATGCCGCAACAAGATAGCTGTAATTCGTGTCGATTGCTCTCATTCGTTGGAACATCATGGAGGTTTTCCTTTGTTGCAGGCATTAATGGAGCTTGTGGTAGCTTCAACTGGAATCTCTGACAATCTCCCATTTCATAGGTTGCCCAGGACCAGCCTGCTTCTTCACGGAGGCACAGACTGCTGCCGTGGTGGTAGTTGGGGACAAATTAGACAGCATATTGTGTACTGGCTTTCAGGTACTTGGGGCAAGCTTTCACTCAAGGCCTTCAGGATCTGAGAGTAGCCTATTAGTCCAGCCATCTACAAACAGATCCAGGGCCCAGTACAATGATGACAGCTGCAGATGATCTACATGAGACTGCCATTTCTCTCGACAGCAGCACATGTCAGATATCTGGCCTTCTCCCTCAGAACCACACATGTAGGAGGTGACACCAGAATGTAGAGCCACAAGCTCCAGAGATGCAACCAGCAGCAACTCACTCCCAGGGTCAAACTGTCTTGAGAAGCGGTCACATGAGACTTTTGTACTATAGGTGCAGCCAACCACCTCTTGCAATATGTCCCTCCGGCTTCACTAGGAAAGCACTAAAATTGGAGAATGAAAGACAAGTTTCATAACCCAGGGGGAAGCACTTCTGAATTGCTTGGAATAACACAGAATGTGCACTTAATTTGTGCTCCATTAAATCTGGAGTAGGATTTATAGAAGACTGCAGGCCAGATGATGGACATGAGAACATATGATTTTTTAGGAACAAGAAGAGGCCCTGTGGTTCAACCAGCCAGTTCCTTTTTGATCCATCTTAACCTCACCTACTGATCTTCTTACCAAATATATGGTAATCGCTTCGCTCACAAAAGCACACTAATTGCTGGGTGAGGCTATTTATTCTACTTGCTTTACTGGGTTTTTCTGGTAACTTGTTCCACCTTTTATGAATAAAGATTCTGTCAGATTTCCTTTCTTATTCCTAACGTTCTCATTTTTAAATGGTGTCCTTTGTATTTGAACCATTCACCATACTGAGAAATGTTCTGGATCAATTGTGTTCAAGTTCATAATCTTAAGAATTTTTATTATATCTCTTCCAAATTTTCTCTTTTCTAAAGAGTAAAAGCCCAACTTCAGCATTTTCTCCTAAATTAGATGGCCTCGACCCAGAATCATCTTGAGTGTTTATCTGTATGTCCTTGCAAGGGAATTATATCGTCCTATCATTAGTTAACCAGAAATGTACAAGGTATTCTAGATGGGTATCTGGTTGCCTGATGCAACCTGTGCATCTCTTCCCCACAGGGGCAAACCCAACTTATCCAAATTGAGAACTTGGGGACAAGCATAAAACGTGTGCCGAAGGATCCAATATGGCTGGCGGTGTGATCATTCTATGCCAGAAGTGAGCCACCCAATATATTGGTTAGGGCTGCTCAATAGGCATCCAGGGCACACACCTGAAGCTGGCGTCAGCCCCATTCCATATGCAAATCAGGGCTTGATGCCTGTTTCTGTCGCGTTTGCCAAATTGGACTGAGAATGACCGCAGCATGCACTGCATTGTGTGCACGCTCTCAAGCAGGCTGCGCAGTGCAGCAAGCATTTCCCGGTGTGTGACCATGAGCCGCCTTCGGTAGAACTAGTATGCAACGCCCCTGCTCCTGCGCACTTGTGCCCAGCAAGTCACCACCTGCAGTTCTCTGCTCTAACATAGATTCGAAAGTCTGCGTGGTGTCAGTATCTGAGCTGGTGCTTGCGAGAGTCAAATCAAGTCGGTGCTTCTTCAGGGACACCGTGTTCCTCTTTCTCTACTGGCTGAGGGGCATTGACATTCTCAGCAGATGAAATGAAAGAAAGGGACCAGGATTAGCCTGTGGAGTGAGGGATAGCAGAAAGAAAGAAGTGAGTGCTGAAATCGTCTGCAACTTGTCATGCAGACTGTGTGATGAGAGGGAGAAAGTCAGAAGAGACGAAAAGGATTAGGTATAAAGAAACCCTATGCAACTTCTCCTCCAATGTCACCAGTGGCCTCTGCTCTGCCTCTTTCCAGGTCTACCAGGATGCTCTCTTCGGCGGTGTGGGGGGTACATGGAAGAGTGTGAGCAAACGGGCTCTTAGCCCATCCAATGGCAGCTTGTTGCCTTGTATTGTGTGTGACTTTCTCCTGCAAGAAAGAGTGAAGCGGGTTACTGAGATTCTTGAGGTGATTGGAGAATGTGGCTGTCATGTTGGAATTGCTGATAGTGTGTCTGTGTGTGATGGGAGTTGAGGGTAAGTGAGAGTTGTAATATTGGTGAATGTGTGAGCATGAGGAGAAGAATGTTTAGTGAAGTGATTGCAGGACAGTGTAGGGTAGTGGAGGAGGGCATTGTTGTGAGTGCTGTGAGTTTTTTAATTAATGAGGCGGTGAGTAGTGCTGGTGTGATCTGAAATTATTTTAGCAGTATTTTCACCTTAATAACTCGAGTTAAATCATTGAATTTCTTCCTTCATTGCAGCCCTGCTCTTGGAGCAATGCTTCTGGCATTGATGTACTCCACAATCTCCTCCTACTGCCTCCTGAGTAGATGTCTGGAGAGCTTCCTACCCCATGGGGGGAAAGGATATCCCTCCTTTCCACTGCTTCCACCAAGACCTCCAGTGCAGCATCAGAGAACCTTGTTGCCCATGCTCGCTCTCCTTCAGCCATTTTCTCAGCAATTTCTTTTTGTGTCCCTGCAGCCAGAATGCTCCTCCCCTTTAAGGAAGGGTGCTAAAACCCTCAACCAGGCCTTTTTTACCTCTAGACCTGACTATTCCAACACACTCCTGGCTGGCCTCTCACGTTCTACCTATGTAAACTCGGCTGCCCATATCCCAAGTCCTGTTCACCTATCACCCCTGAACTCACTGACCTACATTGGCTCCCAGTTAAGCAACACCTCAATTTTAAAATTCTCATCCTTGTTTTCAAATCCCTCCATGGCCTCATTCCTCCCTATCTCTATAATCTCCTCCAGCCCCACAAGCCCTTGAGATATTTTCGCTACTCTAATTCAACCCTCTGGGGCATCCCTGATTATAATCGCTCAACTATTGTTGGCCATGCCTTCAGTTGCCTAGACCCTAAGCTCTGGGATTCCCTCCCTAAACCTCTCTGCCTCCCTATCTCTCTTTCCTCCTTTAAGACACTCCTTAAAACCTACCTCTTCAACCAAGCTTTTGTTCATCTGCCCTAATTTCTCCTTATGTGGCTCAGTGTCAATTTTGTTTTTGTCTTGTAATACTCCTGCGAAGCCCCTTGGAACTTTTTACTATGTTAAAGGCGCTATATAAATACAAGTTGTTTTTGTTATTAAGAGGACTCCTGATTGCAAACCCTGATCGACATTGAGTCAATGAATAGCATTGCTACATGCATGAATTGTTTAATTAACAGGCAGATATTGCATGCTATCTGTCTTGGTAGTAACTGGCATGGGTAGTCAGCGACCCATGCGCCAGATTGGATTTCTAGACAAAATGTGCCATAGCAGCCAGCTGTTTCAAATTTTTTCATGAAAGGTGACACAAACAACAAATCTTTCAGCAGAAAGGCAACAATTAAGCAGATGAAGAATTGTTATGAGTTGTTGTAGAAAGTTGGAACTGAAGTGACAGCATTAATATAAACAGAATCTTATTATTTGGCTTGCTGTGCTAAGGCAAGGAAATGTTAAATAAACAAATAAAAAATAATACTCTACTGCATTGTCTCCAACCATTATTTCAAAGATTATTAGAAAATATCATTTTGTATTCATCCACATGTATCTCATTTGAAATGCTGCCTTAACAGGGAAAGTTGACCTGTCCCTGAACACAAGTGATCTGAAACCATCAATATTCATTTAGAATGTATTTGTCAATTTTCGAGATGGTCTGAATGACTTCACAAGTTAATTATGGATGAGGGTGGCCATTCAGCAAATTCATCCATAAGTTCTCCCATTATAGCATCCAATTGTCTCTTAACAGATTACAGGTTTTTTGTCTCCTTGACCATTGCTGTAAGTCTATTCCATACATTGATATGTTCTTTGTGTGATGAATTTTCTGACATCAGTCCTAAATTTACCTGCCACAGTTAATCTTACATTCAATGCATGTTATTACACAACAAAAATGTAATTTTTTTAAATAGGACTAAAAACAAACTGAAAAAGTAAAATAATTCACTACCTGAGCTTTCCACAATGATTTTCGTTCACTGACGACTCGATAATGAGTATCACCCATTAAAGCAATGAAAAGATTCAGGAGAAGCACAAAGCCAAAACACATGTACACCATATAAAGGACAATGATAATGTCAGGGATCTTGATGTCAGGTGGACCTGGAAGTTCAGTGAGACCCATCATCAGCTGAAACAATGTGAAAATAGTGATGGTAAAATCCCTGAAGTACAAATAAGTGTTTGGATCCAAGGTTTGAAAGTGAACATCGAAACCTATGGTGTTTCAAAAATAAACAAATCATTAAAAGATAAAAAAAATTAAACCAACAGAATTCCTGAAATAAACAGAGAAAATGCTGGAAATACACAGTGGACAGAACGTTGTCAATAAATGCTGTGATGCACCTGCTGGGAACCTCCACTGCTGGACTTCCAGGATCAAGGAGAGTTTCCCTCATTTGTACGTCAGCAACAGGCACTGACCTGATCAACTAGGCCAGAAAATCCCTGAGTGAAAGCCAGCACATCTCTTCCTCAACTCTCCATTCATGGTGTAAAAGAAAAATTTGGCATTAGGGGCACTAGTGGGACAAGGGTTAAAGTGTTGGTTCCTGCACCGACCCATAAGGAGGTAAAAGGCCTCTCCTTGGCCTTGTACATTCCAGTACCAAGGCTCCAGAAGTTATTAATTCAATAATATTCCGACAGGATATGATGTGAGAACCTAAACAGACATTGATAAGACCTTGCGAAGAGGCTCGAGGCAGACTCACGGGCATCAAGGAGAATCAACAAATTCTGACCTAATGAAGTCATTCTAGTCACAGCCTAAGGTGGTCACGAGGGTCTTGGCCTGTCAATCCAAAGTAGCACTAATAAGGTAGTCCAATTAGAGAAGTAGCACTGATAAGATAGTCCAATTAGAGATCTAGGGAGGTCTTACCAGGGAACGGAGGGGTTTTTGAAATGTATAAGAGTTGTGTGATTGTGCTGTTCGGGGAGCATCTCCACTCACAGGCGGCTGTGATGAGAGGTGTTCCTGGACGTTCGTAATAAAAGATCGTTATACCTTGCCATTTGTCTCTGCCTGCTAACTCCGGGGGCTGTTATGCGGATTGGGGTGAGCGTCGACCCCCTATATCAGGGGGCCCGCTTGTGGGAGGAGAAGCCTTCCCATTTTCCCTTACACATGGCTTCCTCACCCTCCTATGCAAGGAGACCAAGAAAAATGCAAACAGTTGATGGAGACTTCCGACGGCTTCATTCAGGCAAATCACATTAGCCACCCATTTGCTACCTTCTGTGCTACCATCATTCTCATCTTGGATCCAGTTTCGTCCCTGTCCACCTTCCACTTAACTAGATTAAATTATTTTCGATAGCTGCCTCAGTGTTCCTCGCTAGTTTCACTGTTTCTGCATTGTTTAAGCGCGGCCTGCATCTCCTACACGAGCGACTTAGTTGTCCTGAAAATATTCCCAGTTACTTAAGAAAATGCAATTATTATTTTTATATCAGCTTGCCAGCCACTTATTTACATCAAAAATAAAAAAGGGAGAAGCTAAAGAGAGGCAATGAATTGAATAGATAACCTTGTACAGCTGGAAGTGGTCAAATATAGCCGCAAGGATCTGGAGTCTGGCTTGTAGGCAGCAGTGTCCAGATTGGAGGGGGAGTAATGTAGAGGCAGCTTCAGTTTATGTTTTTACTTCAGATTCCCAGCATTTCCAGTTTATCTCATCAGTTATTTTCTCACTTTTTGTTCTTTTATAGTCTTTTCATTGCCTTACTAAAATGATCATACTTCCTACATCAATTTTCAACTTTATAATAAAATCTATTCAACCTATTGGGCCTGAATTTTCAGACTGAGACTTCCTGCAGGCAGATGCCTCTGATGATCCTGGATCCATGGAGACTTGTGCTCCTGGGCCTCAATGTGTAGACATGCATAGAGCCGCACGTATCCCAGGGGAGCAGACGGTTCACAACCGTCCCTGGGATCACATGGGTTGGCCCAACCTATGAAAGAAGGGATCCCCGTTCATGCTGGGGTTAAGCATAAATGGGGATCACATAAAAAGCACATTTACATACCAAATAAATAAAAACATTACATATTTAAAATTGATTAAAATACAATTTAATTGAACATTTAAAACAAATATTACATTTTTTGAAAAATAAAATGTTTTAAAGGGGCTAAAAGTAACCTTAACTTATTTTACAGCTGTTTCAATGTATAAATAATTGATTTAAAAAAAAATATTCATTTCAATTCTTACACTGCAGAGAGGATGTTTCCCCTCATGGGGGAATCTAGAACTAGGGGGCATAGTTTCAGAATAAGGAGTCACCCATTTAAAACGGAGATGAGGAATAATTTCTTCTCCCAGAGGGTTGTGAATCTTTGGAATTATCTACCCCAGAGAGCTGTGGAGGCTGAGTCATTTTTGAATGATAAGAGAGTCAATGGATATGGGGAGCGGGCAGGGAAGTGGAGTTGAGGTCAAGATCAGATCAGCCATGGTCTTACTGAATGGTGGAGCAGGCTCGAGGGGCCAAATGGCCTACTCCCACTCCTATTTCTTTTGTTCTTATGTTCTTATGTTAAAAGCAGGCCTACATCTGATTTTACCAGGCATAAGAAATTTGGGCGTTTGCTGGGCAGTAGTTGGGCAAATAGCTCAACTGTACACCCACAAATGCCCTTTTCCTGGGGATGGCTACGATCTGTCAAGCAGATTCTTGACAGATCGCAAATTATGGGTTTTCGCGCATATCCTTCACACGTGAAAACCCGGAACATGCGGGGCCCTTACAAATATGTACGCACCAGTAGGCACGGGAAAATGCGGGTCAATCCCTCCCCATCCCTCTTTTGTTTTGATCAGTGCTATTTGCCAGTTTTCTACTTTAATGAAGGATTAGATCCAAAATGTTAATGTGTCTTTTCTCTTTACAAATGCTGATGGATGTGCTGTGTATTCCCAGCATTTTCAGTTTTCATTTCCAATTTGCAGTGTTACAGTACATCTTTTACCCACCTGCACCAAATCCTATAATGACAATTATCAGAACGTAACAAAACCTCATGAGGTCACCAAAGATCATCTAATAAGAGAAAAGGGAAAATAGTTGATTGGTTTCAGTGCTGACAAATGGATTAGAACTGAGCTGATGATAGTAAATTTGAAAGTAGTCCAAAAGTAGAATCAATTATAATGCAAAGAAGCTCTGATAACATCAACTCCATTTTTTTGTTTAAGGAAAGACTGATCTTACCATAGATTTTACTATTTTAGAGATTTTGACTCCATCCACTTACTTTCCTTATATCAGCTAAGTGCCATGAGCATACAAAATACCATGCATGGTTAAACCTCATGTTCTACAGGGCGGTTAATGACAGACTCGGCAGTGCCGAGTCTGGGCCCAAAAACTAGACGGTAGGTCGAATTAATTTCATGCAGGAACCTTAGAGCCAACAGAGAGAGATACTTTTATGAGTCTCTTATTTGAAACTGCCTCTTCGGAGACCATCTATCTTTTTCTTTAAAATACACACTATTTTTTTCCTTCTTGCACCATTGTTTAAGGAGGTTTTACAACAAAGATGAAAGTAGGAATGTTGTAATAGAAAAATGTTTAGAAAAACATTCCATTTTTGTTGGCTCTTCGCCTTCCCGAGCAATATTTGTGTCCAGTTTGAATTTACAAAAACTGGTTATGAAAGTCATAAGTTGCTGAAAAAAATTAGTTAAGAAAATTGGGCACATACAACAAATGTCAAAGCCAAAAAACTAACTTGTAAATGAGTAAGTCAGTGTTTCCTTCTGGAGTGACAGATGATCAACCACACGAATATTCATGCAATCTTCAAATAAAAAGAAACACAGGACCCTTGAAAAGGGACACCATGCTTATAATTAGAACGTTCAAGTGAATTCTTGGCTGAATGATGTGCTAAGAAAATAAACTACCAACCTTTTGTATCATGATGCACAGGGGACCAAGCAACTTGAATCCACGTGCAAAGTAAAGGACATTACACCAGGCACTTATCAGAGCATACGCCATTATAACTGTTTCCCATTCATGGTTCAAAACTCTTAGTATCATGGTGATTAGAACAAAGCAAGCATAAACAATCCTGGAAATCAAAATTAGAAAACAATTTCCTAAGTTGTGGGAGAAAGAGAAAAAGTCTTATGTTATAAAGTTGTTGATACTCCAGGGGAGATTTTTCGCTATGGTGTATTTCAGGCTATTTTGCCTAATTACTAAATAAAGCTGGGCAGTAGTGCAATGCCTGCCCCAAATCTCCATGGTCAACTCATTTGAATAACTATTCATTGCTGCTGTGCAGCTTTGGGCTTGTGCACGGAGCGAGCCTAATGGGGAGATACATAAACTTTGGCCAGCAGGTCTAAATTAAAGGTAGGTGCACACTTAAAGAAAAGACTGCATATGTGGATGAAAATTGTTCAACCTTTATAAAGATTGAACATTAATTTTATATATTTGTCAGGTTTTCTAAGGTTGGGGGAGGGCAGTGAAATGAATGTCAATGGGTGAGCATAACTTTTTTTCTGTAATTGATGGAGTGATACAACACCTGATGAATATGCAGCTGTAAGAAATGGTTTGCCCTGCATTTCTTCAGGGCACCCCTGCCTAGAAAACAGCAGTGCACCATTTTTGACATATGCTGTGGCCAGGCTCAACACTGTGTAAACTACATGCAGCATCTGCAAACAGGCACATAAAACACCACATTTTAAAGAATTTCATAAGATAAGATTACCCAACAGGAACATATTTTGAGAAAAAGTGTGCCACAAAGTATTGTCAGTAAGTACACTTACTGCTTGCCCATCATAAGCTTAAAAGTCTATGCAAATCAACCTCACTCAGTAGGGTATACCTTCACCTCACAATGTACAATGCATCACATCTTCCAAGGGCATCACAACTCCCTAATGTAAAACAACTTAGCTGCATAGCCACTTACTGTGACTAGGTTTGCAAGTAGATTGTGCATATGTCTGCCAGGTGTTCCATCAATTTTTAGCATCTAAATATACTCTCCTGCTTGCACAGTAAGATGGTAAATCAAGGGCCTAATCCTAAACTGCAGAACGGTGTCCCTGGTGAAACATACATGGAGAAAGCACTTCTCTTATGACGTGGCTATGTAGCTCTGGTAGGGTTTGTTACCATGGGTAATGATGTGTCTGTGCAACCTACTTCAGATGCATGCAGACTTTTCCCTGATCATTGCTGTGCATTTTCCCCTTATCCTCCAGCTTCCCAAAGGACAAGAGAAATAACCAAAAGAGCACCATTTCCATCAGAGGCCAATTCGCTTAAATGGTGAAAAAAAAACAAGAAACAGCTGTAGTAACCTGCAAAATGGTAAAAAAGAACAATGTACCTAAAAAGGTCTGGTGGGTGCGGCAGTGGAACAAATCAAAAAATATATACAAGTTCGTGGTTATTTGCAAAATCCTTAAGAATCTAAGGTCTGAATGCCAAGTGAATCAGTATGGAAGTACAGCTGTTTTATACAGTCACACAGCAATGACAGTGCATTGTGGGTGTAACCATTAGAAAATGCAATGAAGGCCAGCCTCGCCTTAACTTGTATACTTTTTAGAACCTAAATGAGCCTTGTGCACTCCCACAGCACACATCCCCTGAGCCCCCAGCACTGCCCAGTCAGCCATACACAGGCATTGCTTTCCTGACACATTTTCAGTGCTCCCATTCTGCCTCAATCCTTCCGCATCCCTAATGCGCTGCCGGACACATCAGAGCAGAAAATCTCCCCTTATATTTATTTAAACATGGAGTTACACATTTAAAGAGGTAGTGAGTGTTGCCATATTGGAAGTTTTCAGAAGGCTTTGTTTCTGGAACAAGCAGTGAAAATTTCTACCATCTTTTCAAATTAAAGCTTTTATTACATTTTAGTGCCAAACGTACTGGCATACTTGTGATCATGTCATTGCAACCTCCTTTCTGTAAAAGGCAATACCACTCTTTAGAACATGATATAGGAGGTAGGTCAAATAAATGCTCTTTCAGCAGTGAACATCATACTATTATAGTATTACATATTAGTCAATATAATGCTTAAAGGCTATTAATGAAACTTTACTATTACATATTTGACCACCATCAACTTTGTTGGCGCTTTGCAATTTTGTGATTACAAAAAGCCCCAGAATCAGACACAAAAGCCTAAGCAAATTCCTTTTCACTCACCTTGTTCCTTTGGGTTGCAGCTGACTGCTTAACCTTGCAGTTCAGAACCACCTCCCTTTCACAGCTGTCAATTTGCTCTCATAACCTCAAGTTCTTCCTGGAGTTGTAACAATCACTTAACCACAATTCCAATTCTCAGTGTGCTAAGCTTCTCCTCAAAAACATCATTTATTTCTAGCCCACCTCCACAACGTCCTGTCTTTCTCCCAGCAAATACACTTTCAATCTCCAAAATCTGGCAGTACACCATCACTTCATCCAATTTAATTTTAAAAAGCTTGCATTTATATCGCACCTTATCAACTGTTGTGCAATGCACACAATTAATTACTTTTTGGAGCATAGTGAATATTGTGTAGGCATATGTGGCAGCCATTCTGCACGAAGAACACCCCCACAAACCGCAATGAAATAAATTACCAGTTCATTTGTTTTCTTTTGGTGGTACTAATTGAGGAAGGAATGTTGAGCAGGACACTGGGAGAAGGAACCCTTTGACTTCTTTGAATAGAGGGAAGGTGATCTTTAATGTCCACCTCAACCACCAGAACAATCAATCAGGAAGTTGGTTTAATATCTCTTTCCAGGAACGGCATTTCCAACAATACAGCACCTTTTCAGTACTCCACTACAATGTTAGCCTGGATTATGAGTTCAATCCCTAACATGGAGCTTGGATCGACAAGCTTCTGAACCAGAGGCAAGAGCGTTATCAACTCAGCCACGCTGATGCATATTAGCTACTAGAATTTCACTCGCCGCCTTTTCCACCTCCAGAAAATAAATCAGCATCCCTGAAAAACACTTCTTTTCCCTGTAAAACTATTTTAAAAAGATAAACTACTCATCACAAAGTGCACTCTTCTCTACATATGTTATGCAAACATTTTGAATTGAAATTGTTATTCAATTAAAATTCCCACCTTCACTATATTGTTCAGATGCACAGCACAACAATGGAATCTATTCAATTGTACTCAAGTACATTAATACGTATTAAATAAAGTTGAACTTTTTTAGACCATGTTGATTTAGTTTTTTATTAAAGTAAATCAATATTTGCTACCTTTTTTGTTGTCCGATGTAATAAACATTTACTTTCATCGACATAGACAGCACTAAGAAAACTGACCGTTGCAATCACTTTGTTACTTGAGCAAAAACACTGTGTTTATGAAAATCTTAATTAAATCATAATGGACTTTGATTAGTACAAACCAAGTATTCTCAGTTTTAGTACAGACTTTAATTATATAAAGTACTTAAAATATTACTATTACATTATGGTATAAATTGATACAATCGCAAAATAACCTCATTATTCAATAAAATAATCATAATGAACTGAAATAAATTGTGAAAAGAACACAAAGAAAGGGTGTAGATGACATTCAATTTGAACATGTCTTACATTGTAATGTGAAAAGGGCCTCCAGTTACTGTGTTTCCAAAATATTTTGCAGGTCCTATGTGAATCAGGCGTGGAATCTGAAAAGAGAAAATAATGAGTTGATACGTCACTTTGCTCTGGAGAAGACTCTTTCAAGAGTTTAATATACATCCTGAAGTCCCAGAGAGGGATAAATAAGAGCAAGTAAAAATAAATAAAGGCAAGTAAAACTGATTAGGATGCAATGGAAAGTGTGAGCAAACAAAAGTGGCAGATACAGTGAAATTAAAAAAACTCAAGAAATGAGAATACAAACACAAGAGCGAATGTTTCCCCACTGCCCGCAAATGAACCTGCTCAGGTTAAATGTCTGAATTTGTTTTATGCACGTTAATGCATTCTAGACATTGCAGGCAAAATAAGAGAGATGAGGTCTCTTTGTAAAGAAAAGGCCTTCATTGAGAGAATGACTAATCAATTTTAGGTTAAGTATTTACACACGTGTCCATACATACATCTATCCAAAATATATTGGAAGTCTTACATCTAGCGTACACTTCCTGTTTGTCACACCTACATTCTGTTGTTGCACTTTTGATTGTTTTATTGATCAGCTCAAAGTAAAATGGCAGCAAATCAGAACTGGAGAGGTCGACAATGTATAAATCAAAAGCTAGGAAAGTGGCTAAAAATATGACAGTGAGAAACTCCTAAGGACTTATGAAAAGAACCATCCCTGAATGACCAGTCAGGAGGACCTATGATTAAATAATAGCCAAACCAATTGAATGGACAAAAAAAGTCCATATTTTTTCACTAACTGGACTTTCTTATGTACAAAATAAAGTTCAAAATTAAAAGAAACATCAACATTTATATATTTCACAATAATATGATTAAATGTACCCATTCAATTCTTATCTGTATCTTTTTAATTAAAAGCCTCTGTTTTTCCAAAAGCCTGAGCTTGGATTTTATATTTTTCTACAGAGCTGTGACTCTGTGACCCAGCATGCTAAGCACGGCCAGTGATCAGAATGTTCCTGGATGCATCAGCAGCATTTTGCCACCACTACAGCTGGGAAGATAGTTTTCAGGATCTAACAGTATTGTTTTTTTTTAAATGATTTGAAAAAAAAACAAATTGTGTCTTGGTGTATTACAGTATTCCAGTTTGTGTTTTTGAAAATGGAATAAATTGTTGAATTTAAATGGAAGCAAATATGTTATTGACTTTTTTGATGCAATTGCAGGAGAAAAACTCAATGCACAGAAACCAACACAAACCAAAGACCATACAGTTCTCACATAAATTGGGGTAATGTAGTGCTTTGTGAACTAATACTACACGGTTCCCACTGACAATAGCAAGAGGTTACTGATGAACAATGTAGCACAGCTAAGCAGGTACCGGTGAAGTAAATTAATATAGAATAGCTACCATTTAACAAATAATTTGTTTAGAACAATGGCAGACAGCACTGGGGGAGAAATTTGGTCACGTCTCTGTTGGGGTGTTAATCCAGGCGAAGCAGAAATTTTAACACCTTGAAAAAGTTTGCACCTCCCACCCAGAAAATCGAAGAGCTGACAGGGGCGATAAATCAACCGATGCACACCAGAGCTGAGGGATGATAACGAAAGATAGGTCCATACATTTTGCGGATCCATTGCGAATGTGCGGAACTCCGAATCAGATCCCGGGAAAAGCTGAGTCTTAAAGGCGCGGCACAGTAATGCACCCATTAAAGTTTTCAAAATCACTTGTTTTCAACCTGTACTGTTATGTCTGTCTGCCGCTGCAAACTCGGAGACTCACGCACCGTAATCTGTGTAAACATTGCACTGACTGTGACCTCCAAGGGAAGTGCTTCTGCATCCCTTTAAGAAGCCACCAGTTAACGACTCTGCAAGCCTGTACCGACTGTTTTTCCAGACATTTATTGGCAGGCGCTCAATGAGGCACATGCACCGAATTTAGCGACCGGGGCGCAAACGTGCGCATTGCATCAGGAATACATCATAATCGGAGTGATTGTCAGCAGCCAGGCGCTAATGGTTTATGCCCCCGGTGAGCCTCTAATGAATTTCACATCTGGGCGCTAAAAGCTGCACGCCCGGTCGCTAAGCTGTAACGCTCGCATTAACGCCCCCTCTGGCCGCTAACTGAGGCTATAGACAACCGAAAATCCAGCCCATTGAATTAATATATTCATAGAATAGCAGGCACATCAACAATCAATTGATAGTATAGCAGATACCAGTGAATTAATACATTCATAGAGCAGAGAGCACATTAAAAAAAATCAACAAATTAATGGAGGAGTGGGCATTAGAAATTCAATAAATGAATATAGTTCGAAACTGTCTGCCACAAACAAGGGTAAACAACCCCATTTTCATGATTTGCGGCAAAGCGGTGAGCAGAAGTCCCATCCCATGACACTTCTGTCCCTTTTTTCTTTGTTTTTCTGCCCCCTTAAAAAGGGTCCACAGAAGTTCAGGCCTATTGCTTTGAGAAATTATGTTTTTTTGGGGCGGAAAGGCAGACCAGGGCCTGCAGCAGCAGTCACAGTATACAGTTTAAAGAGCATCCAGGGGAGAGACGAAGCGAGGCCTCGACCAAGAGCCCCACTATTTGTTCAAAGCAGCATAGGACAAAAGAGAAACCCAACAAGCATGTTTGAAAACATATTTCAATAGACCTATAAATATAAAATTAAAAGCAGGCACTTAGAATTTTAAAATTGTAGGTTAATAGTTGTTTAACTGAGGAGAAAACATTCCTGAAAAAGCAATATGGCAGGGAAGTGGTGAGAGAAACTTCTCAAATTGACTCCACAATGCCACATGTTAGCCAATTACAAATCATGACAGGTTTCCACAACCAGTTTCCATTATAAATGGGGACACAGGAATTTATAATGGAACAAGTTAATACAAAAATGTGACAACAGGAAGTGGAGTTTTGTAATTAGCATGCACATGTAGATGTAAGATTTTTAATAAAATACTAGTTCATGTCACATGGTGTTGCACACAGGAAGTCAAGATCAAATGTTGTCCAGATAATGTGAGGTTAGAGATAGATAGGGAGTTTGGTGTCATGTCTGCAAAAAGCACTAACATTTTCATAATAAATATTGAAGTTTTCTGATGAGTTCTTCATAAATTTGGTACATTTACAAGGAAAATAAGAAAATGTGGGGAATAATGATCAACTTTTGTCTATATGCTAGTATAGTCATTTTATAACATTTCACATACCTCTGTAACTAGAATCAGAACAGCTCCCACAACTGTCAGAATTTCTCCTGCCAATCGAGCAAAATCTTCAGCAGAAGCATAGGCTTCCTGGAATAAAGAGTCCACAATCAGAACAATCATCTAGATTTGCCTAAGCAGTAATTGTTCACAGCTTATTTATCCTAGTAATATTCAAAGGATGAGTTGTATTTATTCCAAAGTCACTTTGTGTAGCTCATGATTAAAAGTTCCCTTAAAGGAATTTTGAAGGAATTAATTAACAGATGGAGACCAAAAGCAGGAGGAAAAACAATGATAAATAATTTTACATTTAGAAAATTCCATATTTATCAGATCAAAAGTGGACAGACCATACATTTCTCACATAAACTGGGGTAATGTAGTGCTTTGTGAACTAATACTACACGGTTCCCAATGTGTAATTGCTGCATTCAAGTAAAACGCCGGAGGGCGAAGTTCTTCACCTTCGCTAATGTTGGTGGAACAATAAATGAGTAAAAGGGTGGTGAAGTAGAGCTGGAAATAATTTGTGGATTCCTATCTATTTAGCACTACTTTATCATTCGTAATCCCCTCTCCCATTCAAAATCAATGAATGGACACTATCAAGATGAGAGGAAAGAGGCATTTTTTGTCTGTTAAGGTCATTAATAAAGAACTTGCAGTGGATGGTAGAAAAGTGAGTAGATAACTGAGGTCAGATGCAAGTTAGTGAGTTAATTGAAGGGAAAGATTTAGAAATATCAGTGATCAATAAATAGTACATAGTAGTTTTATGTTTAACAACTGAGTATTAGTGGCCATTGCTGGGTTTCTCATACTGAAACAGGAGGAGAGGATGGCTCTAAAGTACAGAGGACAATTTGCAGGAAGTATTACCCCAGATAATGGATCCACTGCAACATGATAGAGAAGCAGTGAATGTGGAGACTCAGGAATGGGCAGGTGGGCAGTTTAAATCTGCCGGGAGACTTACCCGTTGACGTCCCGCTCCATTCCCGCTGACATCAATTTTAACCTGTTATTCAGAGCAGACGGCAAGGACAGCCGTCAGAATCCAGTGGAGTCCTTCTTTAAATATGCAGATCAAGCCCAACTGCTATTTTAACTGCTGGTCTGTGCAGGGAAGCCGCTTTGCCCTGCCTGCTCGATTACCAACTGGAGTTAAAATCAGGGCTAGTAATCCAGACGTGACCTAATAATCATTTTTTATAGTCATTAATATCTTTTTGCTTTTCAAATCCTCCTTATACCTCAAAATTCCATTTGCCTTCTTATCAACTTTAAAAAAAATCTTGTTCACCCACTTTTAAGGATTCTTATACCTACCTGGAATTACATAGAATCTACAGCACAGAAACAGGCCATTTGGCCCAACAGGTCTATGTCGTTGTTAATATTCCGCATGAACCTCCTCCCACTCTAAGTACCTCTTCCCTGCCTCCATATTAAACATAGAAACATAGAAACATAGAAAATAGGTGCAGGAGCAGGCCATTCAGCCCTTCTAGCCTGCACCGCCATTCAATGAGTTCATGGCTGAACATGAAACTTCAGTACCCCCTTCCTGCTTTCTCGCCATAACCCTTGATCCCCCGAGTAGTAAGGACTTCATCTAACTCCCTTTTGAATATATTTAGTGAATTGGCCACAACTACTTTCTGTGGTAGAGAATTCCACAGGTTCACCACTCTCTGGGTGAAGAAGTTTCTCCTCATCTCGGTCCTAAATGGCTTACCCCTTATCCTCAGACTGTGACCCCTGGTTCTGGACTTCCCCAACATTGGGAACATTCTTCCTGCATCTAACCTGTCTAAACCCGTCAGAATTTTAAACGTTTCTATGAGGTCCCCTCTCATTCTTCTGAACTCCAGTGAATACAAGCCCAGTTGATCCAGTCTTTCTTGATAGGTCAGTCCCGCCATCCCGGGAATCAGTCAGGTGAATCTTCGCTGCACTCCATCAATAGCAAGAATGTCCTTCCTCAATTTAGGAGACCACAACTGTACACAATACTCCAGGTGTGGCCTCACCAAGGCCCTGTACAACTGTAGCAACACCTCCCTGCCCCTGTATTCAAATCCCCTCGCTATGAAGGCCAACATGCCATTTGCTTTCTTAACCGCCTGCTGTACCTGCATGCTAACCTTCAATGACTGATGTACCATGACACCCAGGTCTCGTTGCACCTTCCCTTTTCCTAATCTGTCACCATTCAGATAATAGTCTGTCTCTCTGTTTTTACCACCAAAGTGGATAACCTCACATTTATCCACATTATACTTCATCTGCCACGCATTTGCCCACTCACCTAACCTATCCAAGTCACTCTGCAGCCTAATAGCATCCTCCTCGCAGCTCACACTGCCACCCAACTTAGTGTCATCCGCAAATTTGGAGATACTGCATTTAATCCCCTCGTCTAAATCATTAATGTACAATGTAAACAGCTGGGACCCCAGCACAGAACCTTGCGGCACCCCACTAGTCACTGCCTGCCATTCTGAAAAGTACCCATTTACTCCTACTCTTTGCTTCCTGTCTGACAACCAGTTCTCAATCCACGTCAGCACACTACCCCCAATCCCATGTGCTTTAACTTTGCACATTAATCTCTTGTGTGGGACCTTGTCGAAAGCCTTCTGAAAGTCCAAATATACCACATCAACTGGTTCTCCTTTGTCCACTTTACTGGAAACATCCTCAAAAAATTCCAGAAGATTTGTCAAGCATGATTTCCCTTTCACAAATCCATGCTGACTTGGACCTATCATGTCACCATTTTCCAGATGCACTGCTATGACATCCTTAATAATTGATTCCATCATTTTACCCACTACTGAGGTCAGGCTGACCGGTCTATAATTCCCTGTTTTCTCTCTCCCTCCTTTTTTAAAAAGTGGGGTTACATTGGCTACTCTCCACTCCATAGGAACTGATCCAGAGTCAATGGAATGTTGGAAAATGACTGTCAATGCATCCGCTATTTCCAAGGCCACCTCCTTAAGTACTCTGGGATGCAGTTCATCAGGCCCTGGGGATTTATCGGCCTTCAATCCCATCAATTTCCCCAACACAATTTCCCAACTAATAAAGATTTCCCTCAGTTCCCCCTCCTTACTAGACCCTCTGACCCCTTTTATATCCGGAAGGTTGTTTGTATCCTCCTTAGTGAATACCGAACCAAAGCACTTGTTCAATTGGTCTGCTATTTCTTTGTTCCCCGTTATGACTTCCCCTGATTCTGACTGCAGGGGACCTACGTTTGTCTTTACTAACCTTTTTCTCTTTACATACCTATAGAAACTTTTGCAATCCACCTTAATGTTTCCTGCAAGCTTCTTCTCGTACTCCATTTTCCCTGCCCTAATCAAACCCTTTGTCCTCCTCTGCTGAGTTCTAAATTTCTCCCAGTCCCCAGGTTCGCTGCTATTTCTGGCCAATTTGTATGCCACTTCCTTGGCTTTAATACTATCCCTGATTTCCCTAGATAGCCACGGTTGAGCCACCTTCCCTTTTTTATTTTTACGCCAGATAGGAATGTACAATTGTTGTAATTCATCCATGCGGTCTCTAAATGTCTGCCATTGCCCATCCACAGTCAACCCCCTAAGTATCATTCGCCAATCTATCCTAGCCAATTCACGCCTCATACCTTCAAAGTTACCCTTCTTTAAGTTCTGGACCATGGTCTCTGAATTTACTGTTTCATTCTCCATCCTAATGCAGAATTCCACCATATTATGGTCACTCTTCCCCAAGGGGCCTCGCACAATGAGATTGCTAATTAATCCTCTCTCATTACACAACACCCAGTCTAAGATGGCCTCCCCCCTAGTTGGTTCCTCAACATATTGGTCTAGAAAACCATCCCTTATGCACTCCAGGAAATCCTCCTCCACCGTATTGCTTCCAGTTTGGCTAGCCCAATCTATGTGCATATTAAAGTCACCCATTATAACTGCTACACCTTTATTGCATGCACCCCTAATTTCCTGTTTGATGCCCTCCCCAACATCCCTATTACTGTTTGGAGGTCTGTACACAACTCCCACTAACGTTTTTTGCCCTTTGGTGTTCTGCAGCTCTACCCATATAGATTCCACATCATCCAAGCTAATGTCTTTCCTAACTATTGCATTAATCTCCTCTTTAACCAGCAATGCTACCCCACCTCCTTTTCCTTTTATTCTATCCTTCCTGAATGTTGAATACCCCTGAATGTTGAGTTCCCAGCCCTGATCATCCTGGAGCCACATCTCCGTAATCCCAATCACATCATATTTATTAACGCCTATTTGCACAATTAATTCATCCACCTTATTGTGGATACTCCTTGCATTAAGACACAAAGCCTTCAGGCTTGTTTTTTTAACACCCTTTGTCCTTTTAGAATTTTGCTGTACAGTGGCCCTTTTTGTTCTTTGCCTTGGGTTTCTCCGCCCTCCACTTTTCCTCATCTCCTTTCTGTCTTTTGCTTTTGCCTCCTTTTTGTTTCCCTCTGTCTCCCTGCATTGGTTCCCATCCCCCTGCCATATTAGTTTAAATCCTCCCCAACAGCACTAGCAAACACTCCCCCTAGGACATTGGTTCCGGTCCTGCCCAGGTGCAGACCGTCCGGTTTGTACTGGTCCCACCTCCCCCAGAACTGGTTCCAATGCCCCAGGAATTTGAATCCCTCCCTGCTGCACCACTGCTCAAGCCACGTATTCATCTGTGTTATCCTGCGATTCCTACTCTGACTATCACGTGGCACTGGTAGCAATCCCGAGATTACTATTTTTGAGGTCCTACTTTTTAATTTAGCTCCTAGCTCCTTAAATTCGTTTCGTAGGACCTCATCCCTTTTTTTTACCTGTGTCGTTGGTACCAATGTGCACCATGACAACTGGCTGTTCTCCCTCCCATTTCAGAATATCCTGCACCCGCTCCGAGACATCCTTGACCCTTGCACCAGGGAGGCAACATACCATCCTGGAGTCTCGGTCGCGGCCGCAGAAAAGCCTATCTATTCCCCTCACCATTGAATCCCCTATCACTATTGCTGTCCCACTCTTTTTCTTGCCCTCCTGTGCAGCAGAGCCAGCCACGGTGCCATGAACTTGGCTGCTGCTGCCCTCCCCTGATGAGTCATCCCCCTCAACAGTACTCAAAACAGTGTATCTGTTTTGCAGGGGGATGACCACAGGGGACCCCTGCACTACCTTCCTTGCACTACTCTTCCTGCTGGTCTTCCATTCCCTAGCTGGCTGTGGACCCTTTCCCTGCGGTAAGACCAACTCACTACACGTGATACTCACGTCATTCTCAGCATCGTGGATGCTCCAGAGTGAATCCACCCTCAGCTCCAACTCCGCAACGCGGACAGTCAGGAGCTGGAGGTGGATACACTTCCTGCACACGTAGTCGTCAGGGACACCGGAAGTGTCCCTGAGTTCCCACATGGTACAGGAGGAGCATAACACCCGACCGAGCTCTCCTGCCATGACTTAACCCTTAGATACACTTAAATTGGCAACAACAATGTTAAAAGTTACTGACTAATATAAGAAGAAAAAGAAAAACTACTCACCAATCACCAGCCAATCACTTACCCCCTAGGCTGTGATGTCACCTTTGTTTCTTTCTTTGCCTTCTCCCTGTAGCTGCACCGGTACGCCTCTCGCCGACCCCGGACTCGCGCTGCTCCGAGCTCCCGCCTCCTCGACTGACTGCTCGAACTGCTCGACTCCCGCTGGCCTTTATAGGCCTCTCGCCGACCCCGGACTCGCGCTGCTCCGAGCTCCCGCCTCCTCGACTGACTGCTCGAACTGCTCGACTCCCGCTGGCCTTTATAGGCCTCTCGCCGACCCCGGACTCGCGCTGCTCCGAGCTCCCGCCTCCTCTATTACCTTTTCTCTCATGTATGCATCATGTCTTCCCTTAAATATGTCAATGCTATCTCCTTCAACCACTCCACGTGGCAGTGTGTTCCAGATTCTCACTACTCTATGTGAAGACATTTCTCCTAAATTCTTGATTTGATCTGTTAGTGACGATCTTATACTTTCATCCCCTTGTTCTGGATTCATCCACCAGTGGAAGCAGTTTCTCCATATCCATCCTATTGAAACCCTTCATGATTTGAAATACCTCATGTCTCTTCTTAATCTTTCCTCATCCAAGAAAATAGCCTAAAGCCTGCTCAACCTTTCCTGATCATTGCATCCTCTCAATTCTCATAACAGCCTTGTAATTTTTTTCTGCACCTTCTCCAGGCCAGAAATGTGCATATTACTTAAAGTGTGGTCTAACCAAGGTTCTATATAAATATAACACTACCTTCCCGCTTTTATAGTCTATTCCTCTAGAAATGAACCTCAGTATTTTGTTTGTATTCTTCATGGCGTTATCAACTTGAGTTGCTTCTTTTAGCAAATTATATATCTATATTCCCATATCTCTTTGCTCCTTTACCTCATCTAGTTTTTCACCTTCGCTTTATGGAATTTTATTTGCCATTTATTTGCAAGTCATTTACGTCTTTCCGTATTTTGATGCAGTCTTCCACATTATTAGCTATACCCCCCAATTTGGTATCTATTGTGTTCCTAACACAGATGAGACTGCACACAGAGGGGTAATAGTAATAGTGACCTCAATCTTATTAAGACACTCCAGAGTGAGGAACGGACCTTAAGGGCCGGCTTATATACAGTGCTCCCAAGGCATGCTGGGATCCCTTGGGACTTCAGGGAATGCACTCCCTGGTGGCGGAACATGAGAGTGCATGTTTTACAGATACACAACATCACTCCTCCGCAAAGTCAAAGTGGAAACTATTTACAAGGTGAGGCGGTCGGGAGCCTTTCTTTTCCTGGTGGACCGCCTCGGTACAAATGTCTGTTCTGGTGTGTTGGCTGTGCCCTCGCTAGGCTAGCGTGTTGTTGGCCCTGCAGGGCTGCTAAGTGAGCCTGGCCTTGCTGGGCTGTTGGGCGTGATGGGTTTGATTTCCTGGTCCGGGGTGGTGTCGTTGATCCTTTGGGTTTGTGTTGTGGGCTCGAAAAAGGTGGTGTCTGCTGTGGGTTGTTCAGGGCAGTCTGTGAACTGCAGCCTCGTTTGGTCCAGGTGCTTTCTGCAAATTTGTCCATTGTCTAGTTTGACTACAAACACCCTATTCCCTTCTTTAGCTATCACCGTGTCCGCGATCCACTTGGGACCATGTCCATTGTTTAGCACAGACACAGGGTCATTCAGATCAATTTCCCGTGACACAGTGGCACGACCATTGTTCACATTTTGTTGCTGCCGCCTGCTCTTTACCTGATCATGCAGGTTGGGGTGAACCAGTGAGAGTCTGGTTTTAAGTGTCCTTTTCATGAGTAGCTCAGCTGGGGGCACCCCTGTGAGCGAGTGGTGTATCGGGCGGTAGCTGAGCAGTACTCGGGACAGGCGGGTTTGGAGTGAGCCTTCTGTGACTCGTTTGAGACTCTGTTTGATTGTTTGTACTGCCCGCTCTGCCTGCCCATTGGAGGCTGGTTTAAACGGGGCCGAGGTGACATGTATGATCCCATTGCGGGTCATGAATTCTTTAAATTTGGCACTGGTGAAACATGGCCCGTTGTCACTGACCAGTGTGTCAGGCAGGCCGTGGGTGGCAAACATGGCCCTCAGGCTTTCAATGGTCGCGGTGGCGGTGCTTCCCGACATTATTTCACCTTCAATCCATTTTGAAAAAGCATCCACCACCACCAGGAAAATTTTACCGAGAAACGGGCCCGCATAGTCAACATGGATCCTCGACCATGGTCTGGAGGGCCAGGACCACAAACTTAGTGGTGCCTCTCTGGGCGCGTTACTCAACTGAGCACACATGCTGCATTGCTGTACACAGGACTCTAAGTCAGAGTCGATACCAGGCCACCACACGTGGGATCTGGCTATCGCTTTCATCATTACTATACCCGGGTGCGTGATGTGGGGATGTGAGATGAACGTTTCCCTGTCCTTTTTGGATAGCACTACACGGTTACCCCACAACAGGCAGTCTGCCTGAATGGACAGCTCGTCCTTTCGCCGCTGGAACGGCTTGATTGGCTCTTGCATTTCAACGGGGATGCTGGCCCAGCTCCCATGCAGTACACAGTTTTTTTACTAGGGACAGCAGAGGATCTTGGCTGGTCCAAGTCCTAATCTGGTGGGCCATGACAGGTGATTTATCATTTTCAAACGCTTCCATGACCATCAACAAGTCTGCGGGCTGCGCCACCATCAACAAGTTTGCAGGCTGCGCCATTTCCACCCCCATAGTGGGCAATGGTGGCCGACTGAGAGCATCCGCACAGTTCTCAGTGCCTGGCCTGTGGCGGATGGTATAGTTATACACTGATAGCGCGAGTGCCCACCTTTGTATGCGGGCTGAGGCATTAGTATTTATCCCCTTGTTTTCAGCGAACAGGGATATGATCGGTTGTGATCGGTTTCCAGCTCAAATTTGAGGCCAAACAGGTACTGATGCATTTTCTTTATCCCGAACACACACGCTCATGCCTCTTTCTCAATCATGCTGTAGGCCCGTGACTAATATGTCGTCCTGAAAAATCACCGTGCGTGGTACCGACTTGAGTAGGCTCTCCATGGTTCTCTGGAAGATCACTGCAGCCGACTGAATTCCAAACGGGCATCTGTTGTAGATGAACAGTCCCTTGTGCGTGTTGATGCAGGTGAGGTCCTTCAAAGGCTCCTCCAGCTCCTGTGTCATGTAGGTCGAAGTCAGGTCGAGCTTGATGAACGTCTTGCCTACTGCCAGCGTCGCAAATAGGTCGTCTGCCTTCGGTAGTGGGTATTGGTCCTGTTGCGAGAAACGATTAATAGTTACTTTATAATCGCCGCAAGTCCTGACCGTGCCATCACTTTTGAGTACTGGAACAATCAGGCTGGCCCACTCATTGAATTCCACTGGGGAGATGATGCCCTCGCATTGCAGCCTGGCCAGCTTGATTTCCACTCTCTCCTTCATTATGTGAGGTACCGCTCGTGCCTTGTGGTGAATGAGTCGTGCCTCTGGGACCAAGTGGATCCGCACCTTCGCCCCGGAAAAGTTTCCAATGCCTGGCTCAAAAAGGGAAGGAAATTTGTTCAGAACCTGGGTACATGAGGCCTCATCGACATATGATAGCGCTCGGATGTCATCCCAGTTCCAGCGGATTTTGCCCAGCCAGCTTCTTCCAAGCAATGTGGGGCCATCGCCCGGGACAATCCAGAGTGGCAGTTCGGCACCGTGCCCTTGTAGGTGACCTTGACCATGGCGCTGCCCAGGTCAGCGATAAGCTCTTTGGTGTACATTCTCAGTTTCGTGTGGATGGGGCTCAGCGCTGGTCTGAGTGCCTTGTTGCACCACAGTCTCTCAAACATCTTTTTACTCATGATGGATTGGCTAGCACCAGTGTCCAGCCCATGGCTACGGGTAAGCCATTCAATTTTCCATTTAGCATTATAGGTGGACATTTCGTCAAAAATGTGTGCACCCCGTGTACTTCTGCATCTGTCTCCTCTCTTTGAGGCTCGAAATTGCTTTGATCCACCATGGACTGATCTTCTCTCTGCCACGTGGTGGTTAGCAGGTTTTGCAGAGCTTACAGCTCATCTGCAAGCTCGTTGGAGGTGCCCCATTGTTCCACAGCTCTTGCAAACATACCCTTTGAAGCAGCATGAATAGGCTGAATGGGAGCCTCCACAACGCCAAGAAGGTGTGAATTGCCTTGCATTCATCCTTTGTTGCGGACTCTGAGTCATCTGGGTCTCCTGAGGCCTGCTGGCAGTTGCAGACTCGTGGTTTCTGCCCTGTACATTTCTGCTTGCAAACACAGTTCCAGTTAATTTATGAACATTGCTAGCACTTGTATGCTGAGAGATTTGTTTGGTGTTATCACTGGTGGACATAAACGCCTGTGCTATCGTAATGGCCTTACTGAGGGTCGGTGTCTCTGCAGTCAAAAGTTTTCATAGGATGGTCTCGTGGCCAATGCCCAGTACAAAAAAGTCTCTGAGCATTGCTCCAGGTAGCCATCAAACTCACATTGTCCTGCAAGTCACCGTAGCTCGGCGACGTAGCTCACCACTTCCTGATCTTCAGATCGCTGGCACGTGTAGAACTGATACCTCGCCATCAGCACGGTCTCCCTTGGGTTAAGATGCTCCTGAACCAGTGTACACTGCTTCTCATACGACTTATCTGTGGGTTTCACTGGAGCCAGAAGATTCTTCATGAGGCTGTAGGTCGGTGCCTCGCAGACCGTAAGGAGGACCACTCTCCTTTTTGCAACACTCCTTTTCCGTCCAACTTGTTGGCTACAAAGTACTGGTCTAACCGTTCGACATGGACTTCCCAGTCCTCACCCTACGAGAACTTCTCCAGGATTCCCACAGTTTGCTGCATCTTTGCGTTGGATTCATATACTCATCGCCAGTTATTGTGTTCCTAACACAGATGAGACTGCACACAGGGAGGTTATAGTTACAGTGACCTCAGTCTTTATTAAGATACTCCAGAGAGAGGAACAGGCCTTAGGGGCTGGCTTATATAGAGTGCTCCCAAGGGATGCTGGGGTCCCTTGGGACTTCTGTGGATGCGCTCCCTGGTAGCGGAACATGGGAGTGCATGCTTTATAGATACACAGCAGTATCATTTTCAAATTTCCACACCATGGCCACGAAATTCCGTTCGGTCGTGGAAACCCTCGCGAGGCAGGACTACCGGCGCCCGGCACAGATGTCCCACCCTGTGACCTAAATTGGGGTCACCGCCCCTGACAGGAAGTGGAGCGCAATGTCGGGTGTTCCACTTCCTCTCGGGGCGGGCTCAGGAAGCGCTAAGTGCATGCAATGTGGAGCGTTCCATGGGCCCTCCCCTTCCGTTAAATGGGAGGGATGCTGCAAGCTCCGCACAGCTCTTGATGGGCCTCCACTAGGCCACCGGGAATGTGGGGTGCTATGGCTGCAGCCTGGCACCAAAATGGAGCATCAACAGGGGGCTCGGCCAGGGATCGGCAGGAAGATTGACAGGTGGGTGGGGGAGTCGGCCGGGGATCAGCAGGGTTGGGACAGAGGTTCGGGGCCAGCCACCGGAGGATTGTGGCTGGCCTCAGTATCATCGGTGGGGTTGGCGGGGGGAGGGGGGGAGGCCTCATGGTGGGGATCAGAGGCCTTGGAAGGCAATCGGAGGCCTCGTGAGGGGTTCTCCAATGGCGGGGGGTGGGTTAGGTAGGGACCCTCTATCCAGGAGGTAGCTATAAACCCACTTATCTCCTGGATGCAGCATTTGCTGCCTTAGTTTAACTGTCGAGTTTCATGAATTGTGTGAAACCCGTCCACAAGCAGTTAAATTCAAAATGGAGGTGAAAAAAAGAGGCTTCCTGTCTCATTATAATATTTAAATTGACGTACTGACCCTGGGAGCAGGTTGGTCGGCCATCCCCGTCACGCCCCCCGTTAAAACCGGAAGTGGGCGGGTTTGGAGGCGGAATGAAGTTGGGAATGAACTGCCCCCACGCCCTAAACACACCCGTTATTTTTAGAGGAAAATTCGAGCCATAGATTCTTCTGCTCCTCCACTGCATTGAGAAATTTTCAGTGAGCGGCAAAGCAAAGGCTTTCGTAAGCGTCCCACAAAGTTCTTATCATCTCTGTGGCGAGAAGTTCAACTTTTCCAATGTGCAGTTCATGGGGAATCCCTAACACGAGCTGCTGTGATGTCAACAAGTTGTCTAAGCAGCCAATCACAATGCAGAATGTTCACAGACCAAGAACCAGGAAGTGAGTAAGCCCCTTTGATTCTAACTTTTAAAAAATGTTATAGAGAGCAAAACAAAGATTGAGGCTCTCACATGGGGAAAAGGTAAACCTGAAATCAACATTTTTTTTTAGCTAATTTTTTTTAGTTTCTTAAAAATTTTAATTTTTATTAAAATGGATAAATTTGACACTCCACAAAATTAAAATGAGTTTTTCAGGGCCATAACATTTGTTTACCATTCAATACGCAGTTAAAACCCCAGTTACACCTAATCCAAAAGGTTCTAACTTTTAATGGGATATTTAATAGCGATATTACTGCGAAAGAGCCAAACTTCTTTTCAGTTTCCCTGATTTGAGAGATTACACGGATTGCCGGCTATGGGTGGCGGGTTGTGGGCACAGCGCAGCCAGTGTCTGAGCAGTGAATGACTGACTGCAACTTCAGAATTTCCATGTTAGGATGCGCAAGTGCTGCCCTGACATTGTAGTCAGTTTCAAAGGGGCAATAACAGCGAATGCTGTTCATTCACTGTTACCACCCACTGTAAATTCCGCGCCATTAATTATATTTATATTCTTGCATTACAGTTTTCTTTGTATTACATGCATCTGCTACATATCTGTTCACTCCTCTAGCCTGTTCGTGTTCTCCTGTATTCTCCTACATTCTTCTTGGCAGATTGCTTCTCCTCCTAATTTTTCTTCACCAGCAAACTATGATATCTACTCCTTTTTATCCAAGTTCCGATCATTTACACCAATCTCAGAGTACCCCATGAACCACAGCATGCCAGTCTCAGAAACACGTATTGACCGCAATCCTTTGGTGTCTATCTTACAGTCATCTTTCTATCCATCCTCCTTATGCCATGGGTCCTAATTTTCTCAACCAAATTCTTATGTGGCACTTTATCAGATATTTTCTGAAGTCCATGTGAATTTCACCTCCATTTATACTTACCATTATTGTCTCAAAAATGCTATCACATTAGTCAAAATGATACAGCCTTCCCAAATCCATGTTGACTATCTCCAATCAATCCATGCCCTTTTATGTATTAATTTATTTTATCTCTAATTATGGCCTCTGGTAATAATCCTATTACTAACATGATCAATAGTTGCTGATTTATCCCTTTGCCTCTGTTGCTCCATTCCTTTGGCTCAGCTCCTATCTCTAATTAATTTTGAAAAATCACAATTAGTCCCTCCACTATTTTCTCACGAACCTCCTTCATTATTCCATCTGTCCTGTTCACATCTATTTTCAGTGCCCTCAGCCTCTCAAGAGCCATCATGCTGTGCATAATGTAATTTGCATAACCTTGCTATTTTCACTTTTAAGGCTTTCCTTGATTCTTCTGGTAACATTTCTCTGTGTCTATCAGACTTTTTGCATATATCGTTCAGACCTATAACTTTTCATCACATTCTGTGTTACTACTTGTCTGTATTCCGGCCTTACCATTGTACTCTTTGTTAAGTTGTCTAACTCTTTCTTCACTTCCATTAAGTCCACATATTCATTGCCATGGTGATTTGCCTCCTCTATTACAGGGAGCCAACCTCTCCCACCAAAACTCTCATTGCGATACTACAGTAAAGAGTCCATGAGAACTTGCAGTACACCATTGCCAAAAATGACAATTTTTCTGTTGGCTTTGGCCTGTTCTCCAGTAAAACATTTCCTAGATAGATTATTGAATGTTTTGACATTTATACTGATTAAATGCCTTGTTAGCTGCTTGAGAAGTATCAAGAGGATCATTATAGGAGATGCATAGTAATTTTGTCCTTTTTACCTAGAATGACATTCTTGGGAAGTGCATGTTTTCCAAATGTGCATTACTGTGATTTTGTTAGTGGTTTGTTTATTTTAACAATTAAACCAACATTTGCCTATTTTTATTTAAAAAAACAGGATTTTCAGCTCGACGTATGCACAACATGACAGCCAGAAAAATTACTGCTGGGGGTTTGCACTGATGTGCTCCCTACCTACCGCAAGTTCAGGACAGATTATAAAAGATTACTAAAGTTTTCAAAAATACAATGTTAACATCTTAAAAAAAACCGACAACAGTATCCCAGTAAATATTTTAAAACAGAAGATGGAAAATCAAACAGCTGAGTGCAGTGCAGCATAGTAGAGATAACATAGACAGAGGGGTACATAATGGTCCAAAACTTACAATGGCTATGACAGGGTACTCTCACACCGCCTTTGAAATTGACCGCAAGTTTGGGATTTCCACATGTGCTTGCGCTAAATCCTAAACTTGCGATCTGTCAAGAAAAATAAAGAATAAGGAAGAAAGTGAAAATTAATAAATGAGAAAAGTAAAGAAACACCAAGAAATAAAGGGATAGATTTTGACTTTGTGTGACAGTATAAAATGGGTGATAGTGAATCAGCAGTCCATTTTCCATCTGTCCCAATTTCTATTTCGGGAGAGATGTAAAATGGGCTGCCGATTCGCTATCACCTATTTTATACTTGCGCAGTCAACATCTACCCCAAAGAGACAGTGAGAGAAACAATAAAGGCTAAATGAAAAGGGAGAAAAATAATGTGAGAGATGGACTGTGGAGGAACATTTGGCTGGAATAACCTCCGACTGACCGATCACAGACTCCAGAGCAGCAGCACTGGATAAATTCTTTGCCCAGATAGAGGCAATTGAAAAAGAAAGCAGAGAAGTTGGAAACATTAGTTGGAATTGGAAATCTTAAATGAGCAGGATTTACAAATGTTATTTTAGGACCTTAGTCAGAAATGAAAAATCTAATTCTTCTATTCTACTGGTGAAATATCTTAGCAATAATTTAATAAAATTATGTTCTCAGAAGGGACCTTCACCAATCTGAGGCACAATTTTGTAAAATAAACGCTCTTGTCAACTAGATTTTGCAAGGTCTTCAAGTATCCCAGCTACTAACAATATAAATGTTATTTTGCGTTGATAGCTCTGATCTCTGAATTGTAGAGTATATAATTGAACTGTAACTATGTAGTCTAGTACAATTGGTATCCCAACTGTGCTATTCTAGTAATTGGGCTCTTTAATTGTATTCATGGTGAAAGTTAAGAAACTGTCATTTATACACAGCTGTGCACATAATGCATCCTAATATTTGCCCTTACGTTCAGTGGTTTCGGAATCATAATGGTGATGTTGTCCCCATCAGGACCAGCTGGTGCAAGAGGACGGTACACACAGCAAACGGTAAAAATGATTGTGTACAAAAAGTAAAGTGCAGTCCACAGCAAGAAATACTTGAAGCCATAATTAGTCCACTTATGATGAAGCACTTCTTTCACTGGAGTAATCTTTAATAGTTTCCGGGCCTTTAAGAAGAACAAAAAAGTTACTGTTACCACTTGCAGTTTTACAAAGCTTGTTTTGCTATGGCTTGGTTGGCTTCATATTGTACACCTTAAATATCAAAATATACAACAACAAACTTGCATTTATATACCCCTTGAATGTAGAAAAACATTCCAAGGTGCTTCACAAAGCAGAGAAACAAACACCGAACATAAGTGGAGCAGTTATGAGAGGGATAGGATGTAGTTGGAGGTAACATAGGTAGGATGAGGTTAGGCAGTGGAGGGATTTGTAGATGAGATTAAGGATATTGATACACTGGGAATAGGAAGCCAGAGTTGGTCAGCAGGGATTGGAATGATGGGCAAATGAGACAGATAGGATGCTGGTAACACATTTTAAATGAGTTGAAATTTGTGGAGAGTGAAGCTTGGGAGGCCAGCAAGAAGAACAAATCAAGTCTGGAGGTGATGAAGAGATGTGATTTGGTGGTGCTAAGAATGAGTATGGGGCAGAGACCGTCAATGTTGTGGAGATGGAAGCAATCATTCTTGGTGGTTGTTAGGATATGGGACTTGGACCCAAAGGTAAAAGGAGAGTTTACTGATTTATTGCACTGCTGAGTTACTCAGTTTCATTCGGATTTTACAATTCAGGTTTTAAAAATGACATTTTACACTGCAAGTACTTTCACAGTTTAGACACATAGTTGGGTGCAGTGGCATGATGGGAATTGCACTGACATCACATCAGTAATTGCCTTTCATACTACCAATTTATTATTTAAAATTTAAAAAAAAACTAAGATAAAGTCGCATTGTAAAAGTTTGCACATGCAGTATATGTGCTGTAGCACAAACTTGCCTAAGCAGCCAACATGATGGCACTGCAGCTGAATTTTTGGAGCAGACTTCAGAGCAAACTGTTGTTCCACTGTTCCAGGCTGAAACTGTTCCATAATTAAGAATCCTAATGAGAAACTCAGCTTTAAGGTTTATTGCTTCCGCAACTGGATAATGTCCTCACAAAATTTAGGAACATAGGAAAATACAGGAACAGGAAAGATTGCAGTCCAACTGGCTTGTCCCAAAAACTAATACCCCTCAATTGCCCACTCTCTCAACTCTTCCCCTAGATTTTTCCAGACTATCCACCTCCATCATCTTCCTGGGCAGTCCAATCCATATTTTCATCACCCTCTGTGTATCGTTAAATGTAAACTGTCTGTGCACCTTCACGAACCTTGAATTTTTAAAATTATATTTTCCCTCAGCTTTCTCTTCTGTTGAGTAAACAATCCCATGCTCCAACCTCTTCCCATAGCTAAGATGCCTTAAATTAGGTATCAGTTTGGTTGCCCTTTTCTGTACTTTGCACAGTAATCCAGGTGTGGCCATGCCAGTGATTTGTACAGACTCATTATTAACTCTTGGAATTTGCGTTCTATCCCTCTGGCTATAGATACCAAGCTCCGGTTAGTTTTCCTGTTGGTCTAACAATACCTTGAGATTCCTCTTCTGCATTATGCACTGTGGCCTAGAACCAATTCGTTTATACTCCTAGGCCTAGAGGGAGCAGTTACACACTGTATGTACCTGATCATGAGGGCACTGGGACAATGTAAACGTCGTGCTGGCAGCTCATTATAATGTGCCACGTGTGCAGCCAGCACTACCCTCGTTGCTTATTGGCTGCGGGCCCATTTGGCAGGATGGGAAAATGGGCTTCACACTTAAAGGCAGCCAGCGCCTCTTAACAGAGAAATGCATTGTAGCTGCAGCCAGCAGGGAAACTTTGGAAAGTGAAAAATGGCAGCAGCGTTGGAGGCCCTGGACCAGGTGGTGGACATGAGGAGGGAGATCCTGTTCCACCTGGGGTGGCAGAAAGCACTCCAGGCAACATCTCTGAAGTCAGTGGGAAAAGGTTGCTCAGGAAGTCAATACCAGGATCTTAGCTTCAAGGATATGACTTCAATTCTGGAAAAAGTTTAATGACCTCACCAGAGTTGTCAAGCTAAGAATCTTACCACTCACTTCAACAACTCTCTCCTCAAATATACACCAGCTGCAGCCTCACTACTCACAACACTCCCTTTGTTCTCTTCACATTCCTATAATCACTGCACCACACCTCTCTCTACCACCTCCTCCGAGTTACACACTCGGCAACTCCTACTCTCATTACTATTGCAGTCCTCACTTTCCTGCACCTCACATCTTACACACAGCATAAGCACTATTCTACCATGGCAATCACATTCTCAAAACAACTCAGAAGGCTGTTAGTAACACATTCCAGTCTTTCTTGCAGGAGCAGGTCATGCACATGAGGTAGGTGGTGGTGATCGGAGGAAGCAAAACCCGCCTGTACACCTTTTCCCCATTGAAACAAGGCATTGTTGGCCATCATAGGCAGGGGAAGGGTCATTGCCCTGGTGAGCGGCGATGCTGCAGGAGATGTCACACAGGGTTTCTGCACACCATATCCTCTTTTTCCCTTCTTACTCCTATCTCACCCTACACACTTTGCACGACAAACTGCAGCTGCTTTTAACAGCCACTCATCTCTCTCTGCTCTCCCTTCACACTCAAAGTTGACCTTTGTTAAGGCACCTGTGCTTCAGGAAGAAGACGATAGTAATCACCAGCTTAGAGACTGGCACCATGTGTACTTTAGAGGTAGGCTAGAAGCGATGTGTTCAACACAAGTGTGCAGGAGCTCGGGAAGGGGGATAGGATGGCACAAGTGGCAGCTTGCCAGAGGGTGAGATCACAGGCTTGCTCTGCAGCAGTGGACTTACATTCAGACTTCAACGGTCCAGGCTACTGAAGAAGGCTGCTGGGCATATATCAGGCAATGATAGGTGCACAGGGTAGCCTGCCAGCGAGCTTGCGCTCAATGGCTCAGAGCATGGAGGTGTCCAGCTCCCTTATACCAGGGCTTTGTGCAGAGATGGAGACCATTTTGTCCAACATGGAGTGAGTAGTCAGCTTCATGAACACGACAGTGGCATCCACTATGGTGGAGCCTCTGTTGACAGCTTCCATGGCAGATTTTAGAGAAACTTAGACTGCTGCCATCTTGGCTCAGGGGTGAAGTGCCGGGCGAGGGGGGGGGGAGTATTGACAGGGCTTTCAGAGAATCACGTAACTCCTGCACTCTATCCTCGTAGAGCCATAGAAGTGTTATCCCAGGAGAGTGACATTGGCTCCATGGGAAAAACATACATGGGGCTGAAATGACCCCTTTCCTTAAGGCCTGTTACGACCGGAATCGGCAGCCACGCTGCAGAGTGCAATGGCCGCCGACTTTTCGTGTAATGGCTGCCATTATCAAAATTTCACTCCAGCAGAATCCCAGCAGTGACCTGCTCCCCCCCGCCACCCCATCGCTCCACTGCTCCCGATCCGTCCTAAGTGCGTCGACAGAGTGCGCACCGCCAATGTTCCCCCCTGACGGCGAAATTTTGCCAAGAAAATCTTCCTCCCGCCGGGTGGTGCCAAAAGCTACTTTTTCAGATGGTGCAGTGAGGCTGTAGACTTCTGAAATGGCGGTGCGGCTCCCATAAAGGGCACTGCCACGGCCACCAGGTTTTTTTTTGTCGGCGAACTGCCATGTCGGGCTAACAATTATGCCCCCTGGTTAGGCCGGGCCGTCAACAGGCAGCCTGGCACCTCCTCTTGGGCGCCAGGCTGCTGGCCCGGCCAAAACCGTCCCTGGTGGCCCAGTGAACCGAACTTTAAAAACCGCGCAAGCTCTGTCCTTTAAGTGAAGGAAAGAGCTGTGGTGACGCGGTGCCGTGATGACGTCATCAGCGCTATGCTGATTACTGACAGCGTTGGACGCTACAACACCACCCTCCCCTCCACCTCCGCAACTTCCACCCCTCTAGTGTGCTAACTGCCGCATATCCGCCCCCATCACGAGCGACTTCCGGTCCACCGAAAAAACAAGCCAAAAAGTGGAATTTTGCTCAAGAGGCCACCTCATCCACCACGGCGGTAAAAACATTCGAAACAGGATGCATGCCCCCCGTTTCCAGCGGTGGGAAATTTCGGCCCGCAAGCTGACCTGTCTCAGGATAACAGCATGCCAGTGCCTCTGCCAATACCCTTGTCAGTGCCACATTGCCAGGCTAACCAGCCCATGCCAAGATGCTGCAGTCTGCAGCTAGGCCCTCAAGGTCCATAGCTGTTCGAGTTCATCCACCAGGACCAGCTGAAGTTTTCTCAATGGAAACTCAGTAGTCTTCCACCTCCAAGCTGTAGCCCCTGGGGATAGACCTCATAGGAGAACTAGGATACATACATGAGCACAGAAGACAGGCACTAAAGGCACAAGGGTGCTTCTTAATTATTCCTGTTAACCAATAGATACAGATGGAATTGAGCTGTTGGAATAATATGTTTTCTGGATTTGGTGTTGGTGTTTATATTTGTACTGAAGTGCAGGCAAGACCCCTAAGGCTAGACTGAAGGAAGGCATTCAGATGGTGGGAGTAAGGATGGTGGTGATAAGCACAGTGGGAATGTTGGTGTGGTGGGGATGGGAGGGATAGTTCAGATGAAGCGCTCTTGGATGAGTTGCCCCCTGAGCTGTGGTAGCCAAGGGCACTGGTGGTTGATGCCTCTCCTGCTCTTCCTCCTCCTCCTCCTCCATTTCTTGCTGCTCAGGATGTGGTAAAGGCTGGTACCCCAAAAAGTTATGCAGCACATGACCACAAATCTGAAACGATGGTCAGGGATGTATTGCAGAGAGTATGGCTCCAGTTGTGGCTGCAACAGGTGACATAGCTCGTGACAGCCTCCTTGCTGTAGTGCAGGCATCTCGCACCGTTACTCCTCAGTGAAGTTGAAGTATGAGATATGCTCCCTGAAGATTCACTGTGGGTATGGCCTTCTCCACAATGCCCTCTTTCTCCCTCTTCTCCCAGCAGCTCCAGCTCTCTCCTGGCCTCTTTACTGCTCCCCCTCATCCTCCAGCCCCAACAGCCCTAGCAAAGCACACAGGACTCGAATAAAACTCTTTTTGCAAAGGAAACAAAAACAGTGCAGCACCAGCACAAAGTTGTTCCCAGAATTTGGAATTAATTTGTGGAATGAAGATAATAGCCAAAAAAAGGCCCAGAAGTTAACCGGCAGTCTAAGAGGACAAGCCATGAACAAAACTCTATGGAGTGGCTGAGGCCTTTAAACTGTGTTTCTGCAGGGTCCTTGCTGCCTCAATGCCATGATTTACTGTCTGAGTTTATCATGTGACGAGTTGGGTGTTGGAGCAGACCAATTTCACCAAAGGGTCCTGCACCAGCATAAGATCTTATTTTAATATTAGAATGAGACTTGCCTGGTGCTCCCTGTGCACCAACTGAGCAGGCCGATCCATAATGGCTGGCCATACACTTCTCACACACACACACCTTAGGAACCTTAGGTGCCCGTTTTATGTAGCATGATTGAATTTCTAAGTCCTATTGTTTATTTCCCTTCCTTAATATCATTATCTTGCAGTTGTCCACATGAAATACCTTTGCCACTTGTCAGCCCTCCTTTTCAAGCTATCCAGATCTTGTTGTATTTGGTTTGCCGGTTCCTTATTGCTTCAACTCCCCCTTAGATAGCTTTAATCCTGCTCCCAGCTCCAAACCATTTGTATACACTGACCAGTAATGATCCCAGCCTAATCCCAGAGTTAAACATTGACTTGCTGACACAGCTCCAATCTCAGCCACCCTTTGCTTCTCCTGGTTTAACCAATCTTCAATCCACCTCAGAAGCTTGTCTCCTATTTCACGCTTTACCATCTTATGGACCAATCATTTGTGCGGCACAGTATCAAAATCTTTGTTGAAATCTAAATATATAATCTCCAAAATTCAAGGGAGCTGGGGGAGCCAGGTACTGTTACCTGGGAAGGTGAGTATGGAATTTAGGGTGGGGACCGTTTACAATGGGTCTCTGTCCCTTTGCCTGCTTGTCAGAAATTGTGAGTAAACTTGTACTAGTGTATTAAATGTCCACCTACATATAGGAGCATGCATTATGATGCCATGTAAATGAGGGAAATAGGTTATGCAACATATTTTTCAATATTTGCACCCTAACAATGCTGGATGCAAGGGATACCTGAGCATTCTTCACATCCAGCGTTGATCGGGGTTTGGGATAACTTAAAATGAAAATGATTGGTTTCCTGATAGCAATTGATTGCAGTGCAGACATAAATGCCCCTTACCCCAGGGGAAATTTTAACCCCTCCCAGAAATCAGACAGATAGATAGTTAAAATGCTCGGTGGAACTTACCCACTCCAATCCCGCTGCCTTCCCCAAGGTCTTGATATTAACCTGTTCTTTATGGCAGACAAGCAGGACCCCCACGGGAAAGCATCGGGGTCCTGCCTTAACTATGCAGATTGGACTCTAATGACACCATTAAGGAGGAGGGTGGCGGGGGTGGGGGGGGGGGAAGCTTGGGGTAGACAAGCCCCAAATTGTGTTTGTTAGTCCACTTAGTGATTCACGGCAGGTTTAGCAGGAGTCTGGTCAACAACATGTAGATGATGTCTGGAAGTTAAAACCCCCCGGGCCTCACATGGCAGAGAGGTGGATGGTTTCCTATCCCCCTCTGCTCCTTCAATGCAACCACGCTTGGGTAAAATTGATCCCTATCGGTCAGGGGCAGATCCAAAGGTTGGGTGAAAGTTCACCGCCCCAGATCTGCCCCAAAGAACCCTCATCTGAAATTTCTGGGCTATCAGTTTCACAAAATTTCGACTGTCAGCAAGGTCTGTCTTTGTTTTTGAAGAAGTCTAGCAAATTTGTTCGGCAAACACTCTCCCATAAACCCATGCCAACTCACTCTGACTCTTAACACGCCATACCTATCTAAGTGGTTCATAAAATGATACAGCACAGGAGGCCGCCATTCGGCCATCGTGCCTGTGCAGGCTCTTTGAAAGAGCTATCCAATTAGTCCCACTCCCATGCTCTTTTCCCATCAGCCCTGCACATTTTTCTCCTTCAAATACATCCAATTCCCTTTAGAAACCTACGATTGAATTTGCTTCCACCACTCTTTCAGGCAGTACATTGTAGATCATAACTTACTGCGTAAAGATATTTCTCCTCATTTCCCCTCTGGTTATTTTGCCAATTACCTTTAATATGTGTCCTCTGTTTATCAGCCCCCCTGCCAGTAGAAACAGTTTTTCCTTATTTACTCTATCAAAACCCTTCATTATTCCCTCTTTCATTATTCTTTTTTATCCTTTACTTGAAATGGGCATTAGGTTCCCTGGTCTGTAGTTTGGTGGGCCATCCCTGCGCCTCTTTTTTAAAATTGGCATTAAGTTAGCTACTTTCCAATCCTCGGGCACTCTTCCAATTTCGAATTTCAAGTACCCTATCATGAAGTCCATGAAAGTGAATTGAGACTTAAATGTTATCAAACTCCAGGTCTTATCTACCTGCTCCTTTAAGGCCCTCCAAGAGGAAGGGGCTGGTCACAAGCAATAAGGGCCACTACTTGTGGGCATCTCTGCGTTTGAGCCTCTGCCCATGAAAATCAGGTGGGGGGCATGGTGACATCACTCCTGCCTCTTTGAATGCTCGCAAGCGTTCTGGGCAAAGAACTCGGCCCACCCTCGGAGGAAACCCTGGAGTACGAGGGCATTGCTTGGGGCAACCAACCCATAATGCTGGGTTTTGACCACTTTTACTCTACTCTGAGCTTGGAAAATAAGCGTTTCCAGACACAAAGTAGAGGACAATCGGTCCTCACAACCTCCCTCTCCAGCATGGACCTCCAGATCGTAAATTTTATTCCCAAGATTCCTAGCAAAAGTTTGAGACATCTGTGTCTCCCACTCCCTGGAGTGATGTGCTTGTTTATTGTATCATTATTTCTCTGCATGGTTACATCCTTACATTCCACATACTTACCTGTTGTATCAGTGTTTGCATTCAAACCATAATCCACCAACCTTCGCTCTATGCCACAACATCCACCTTCTCTATCTTTTCTATCTTCATCATTCTTTATTTTCTCTCTTTCGAAGCCTGCTTAGTTTGTTTCCTCATCCCCTTCTAATTCATTCAAACACTACCTATTGCTTTATGTGCCCTCTACAAGCACATTGGTATCCATCTGATTCAGGTGACGCCTGTCCTGTCTGTTTAGCTACATTGTACATATTGCTATCTCTACCATAAAGTTAGCACTTCAACGTAACTAACCTCCTTCTTCTTGCTAGAGCATAAGATGTCAAGGACAGAGAGTTCGTCACCCCAGGTATCAATTCCAGTGAGATCATACAAGGTGGACGATACAGGTCCAAAGGCCCAATAAATCTGCTTTCTCTTCTGCATGAAATGACTGAACATCTGTAACAAAGACACACAATAAGATATATCTTGAGTCAGGTGATTACCGATAGCAAATTATACTGATATTTTACAATTTTAACATACAAAACCGTTTAAAAAAAACAAGAATTCTATTTGAAATGAATTACCAACTCAAATTTACCTTAATAGACATAATCAATGTTATTTCATGTCCTATGACTAATAGTTCCTATGGCAAAATTTGTCAATACTAATAGTTACTAAGTTGAAAAATGGGATTTTGTCATCTTGTTCAAAGAGGCCATCAATTTTAACTGAGAGCCTGGTTTGGGCAGGTAGGGGAGTGGGACAAGCATCAAACGCTGCCAATGATATCAACTTGATGCTGAGCTATTTTAACATTCGGCAAGGTCTCACAGGTGGAAAGGGGGGCAGGGGGAGGGAAGCAGAGGTCCAACTTTCCATCTCTTTCTGGCTCCACAAAGATAAATTTAAAATTTACATTTTAAGGTCTCTGCTTCTTTCCCGACAGGTTGAATGGAGTGGGACGGCTGTTGCTGGTGGGTGGCCTGCTCAGCCGGCAATTAATATGCCTATGGGGGTCTAATTAGACCCTGATTTGCATGCATCAGGGAGGCTCCTGCCTGAGTCAGTTGGGCTTCTTGACCTTCAGTGTCAGCTGTGGCTCAGTGGGTAGCACTCTCGCCTGAGTTACAAATTTGTGGGTTCAAGTCCCACTCCAGGGACTTGAGCACAAAAAATATAGGCTGACACTCCAGTGCAGTGCTGAGGGAGCACTGCACTGTCGGAGGTGCTGTCTTTCAGATGAGATGTTAAAAAGAGCAGGGGAGTTATCCCCGGTATCCAGGCCGATATTTATCCCTCAATCAACATAACAAAAAAAACAGATTATCTGGTCATTATCACATTGCTCTTTGTGGGAGCTTGCTTGTGCGCAAATTGGCTGCCGCATTTCCTACATTACAACAGTGACTACACTCCAAAAGTTCTTCATTGGCTGTAAAGCGCTGAGACATCCAGTGGTGATGAAAGGCGCTATATAAATGCAAGTCTTTCTTGTTCCTTTTTCTAAATGAAGGGGACATTGGAAGCGTCAGTTGTTGGAGGCGCTTTAAATGCGTGGCCACCCTGTTCCTACCAGGCTGGGTGGGTAAAATCGCCTCCCTAGAATGTAAACTAATGCTATAACCTAATTTCAGGTTTCAGATGGAATTTATAAACCAAGCTGTCAAGTTACAGAAATTTTTAATTAGGCTACATCTTTGAAATTCAGCCAACTGTTTAATACAAACTGCCCATCTGTAGCCCATGGATCGCTATTATGTACATGTACACGTGAGGAAAATTATAGTACAATGAAATGGATGAAGGATTTGTGTGAAGTACTTAATACATAAAGACAATCTGTAACATTGAAATAAATGTCATCCTTACTGGAAGTTATATTTCCTAAATTCCATAAACATAACTCAACAATCAAAAACAGGATTGGAATCTATAGGGGGAATGATTCAACTCATACCGGTCTTCGCCACACAAATGGGGTGTGTGATCCAGCCTCAGGCCCGATGCAGCTCTGCAGTCAGGGCATAGGAAACTTTGGCCAACTCTGATGCCAAGATGGCCGCAGATAAGTTCTTGGGCAAGGAGGTGAAGCAAAGGGATTTGGGCACCAGCTGGCAGTGGCCCGTTTTTCTGAAGCTAGGAGGATGAAGACCTGGAATAAGTGCATGGAGCATACATAGCATAAGCTCCAGCTATTTGCTGACCAATTTGGATCGGGGTCCTACAACTGGCATTAGGATGTCAAGTTGCATATGAGGGTAGGTAACACCTATTTCAGGTGAGCGGCCTGCCTGCCGAGAATTCGCTGGCTTTTAATTTGGCAATCGGTGCATTTCCAGGGAAGATCAGGCGCAGAAGATTGTGACCCAAAATTCATCCCTCCCGCCACAATGGTGATTTAACGCTCAAAAAACAGTGCAACATTCTTTTTCTACTCCATAGAATTTAGACCTCATCAATAATCTATAGAAGACAAAGCCTCGAAATCTATAAATCAGTACATGTGCATGCAGTTCCTGTTTATTACATTGTATTTCCTGTGCCATACATCTCTGTCATAGTTACTTATAAGCAAATTCATTTCTTTCAGCTGACTGGCTCATTTTCAGATTTGTTCCAACAATCTTCAAAAAAGAGAAATCTGGTAATTTGGAATGTACTGATAACTTGCTCATAAATATAAAATTCCTTATAACAGAAAAATCAATGTTTGTAGCCCAAGAATCAAAAAATAACCTTAGCAATCACAGTTAAAAAAGAAATCCAGATATTTCATCTTGGGTTGTGACAAATAGCCTGAAACGCAATTAAACTGATCACACTATGCAGAGTTCCAGATCTAAACAACAAAACTCCGAATAATTTAAGGCTCTGTTCACATAACTACAATTACAGTCTGAGGCTTTAAAGGGACACATCTCCATCTTAGCAGCAAAATAATGTACTGGCTCTGAAAATCTGCATCCCTAACAGCACTTGTGGCCTATTTGCCAGGGACTTAACAGAGGAGGGCTGAAAATCGATCCAGACCTAGATATGCCAGATTCTGGCCTCATCTCCCAATTTCTGATTGAGTCACTTTGGGACCAAGCCACCATCCACTGCAAACATGGCCCTTGATATCAGAGGAGGCAAACCAGGGGAGGGATTTTTCATGCTGGGAACTTCCTCATCTCCAGCCTGCTTACGTTTGCTTGCACCCAAGCTCAACCAGGTATACTGGCACTGAAGTGACATAAGTTGCATTTGGTAGTCCAGGCATAGGTCCTGGTCTGGACCTGCAAAAGAATCTGGCTGCAGTTCCTGTAAATCAGCCCTCTTGTAAAGGAGTTCAATGAGGGGAAAATAAATGTTAGTCATTGGGCCAATGGTGCCAACAATTGCTGGGCAGTGTCACCTTTTCTGACTCCCCCTGCTTCTAGTCAATGACCAAGATGTGCTCGTATAATTCTGAGGAGAGAAGAGAAATCATTCTCCTTCAACCCCTACCCCCCACTGCGTTCCATGTTTTCACTTCCAGCTTTCCTTCTCACCACAATCCTCTTGCCCCACCCAAAGCACCAATAACTTAGCTCTCTCCCAGCTCCATGCTAAGCTTAAGGACTCCTCCCGGTGTTACCATATCTCTATATCGCCCTTCCGCTCCTAAAGGACCTTGGTACCCCTTCCTAGTGATCCCAAATACCATGACTGTCCCTCCCACATCTACAATCACTCCCTGGTTTTTCCAGTCCATCGCAGCCTCCCAAAGTTCTCCAAGACTACCTTTCCTATACGGGCACTCTACATGATTTTCTCACTCTACTCTGCAGTATTGTTATTCAGTTTTTTCCAATCTCCCTCCTACCTACCTGCAACATGCAGTAACTTTCCTACCACTTCCCTTTGTATCCTGGGCTTTAAGAAATGTAAGAGATAAATGTAACTATACGGTAAAGTGAACCTTTAATTATATTCTCGGCCACTGAGTTACAGTTTCCACACATAATCACGGAATTCAAGCACAAATATATCACTGACAGTCCACAATATGCCGTAATAAAATAAAATGTAATTTCTTAAATCAGTGGCTCTGATAATACAACATGTTACATAGCACAAACCATAAAATCCTCTGACTTGCTCGGAGAAACACTATGGAAAATACACTATCAATAATATAAAAACCTTATCTATGCAGACAATTTTTGTTCATAACACTTCAGATGTCACGCTGGCTTAAATTTTCTGATCCAGGTACACCTCCGGCAGGGTGGCAGATGCCCACTTGACTGGGCATCAGGATAATTTGTGTACACAGGACAAGCTAACCAGCTTCCGCTAGACTGAGGGTGTCACACTATACTGGGGTGGAAACATGTGGCAGGCCTCAGAGGCTATTGCAGCAGGTGAGGAAGGCAACAACCAAGATACATAAAAAAATATAATGTTTTCTGCTCCAAATCTTTCTTACTGTTGCTGGGGCTTGTGCATTGCACACTTGGAGAGTGCTTGCACAGGGCCCATTTCCAATGAACTGAATTGTAGGCTGAATGACTTAGGCCCCTATTTTTCCCAATAAAGATTTCTGGCATCCACTTAACTTTACAAACATTTTTCTCACCAACCTCAGTACCAAAAGAAAATGGCAGTTTCCCCGAACTGAAAGCTATTTTTAGCGCTGCGCTACCCGAGTCCATTTTGGGGGGCGGAGCTTAGAGCATGTGCTGAAAAGTCACTGCGCATGTGCTTTAAAAAAAAATGCCACTCACTGCACATGTGCTGTAAAAAAAAATTTCAGCGTGTGTCGGGTCTGCCTCGTCTGGATCACCAGTGAGAAGTCATTTGTGGCGGAGGTGGATTTTCAGATAGAAAATACAGCTTCAATCAAAAGATGTGTGGTGTCCCTGCACCGTACTACAAATTCACACGAGGCATGTACTGCAGACACAGTCACTACATGACCTTAACCTTTATTCCCAGAACCAGGGAGTGCTGACCCTGGGTGGGACCTCCTCTTTTATACCTGGAAACCCAGGTGAGGAGTGTCTCCCACAAGTTCACCCCCTGTGGTCAGGGTGTACATTTCTAGGGTATAAGTACAGTGTACAGGAGTTGCATGAAGGTTACAGTTACATGAAGATTACCGTTGCATGATGGTTACATACATGACATCACCTCCCCCCTTATGTCTTTTTGTGTCAAAGGTTAAGTCTTTCAGGTGGTCGGCGCTCTCTCGTGGAGCGCCGCAGTTGTGGCTCTGGTGGCTGAGCCTCGACATGCGTCTCTGTCACCTGAGGTGATTCCGGCCTGTCCGGCTGGCCGCAGGGACTGGGCATGCTGTGGATTGTCCTCATTGCTCATCCACTGGCAGTGGTGTGGATGACATCTCATGCTCTTCTTCAGGTTCCTCCGTGTCTATGCTGAACCTTTTCTTTACTTGGTCCAAGTGTTTGCGGCATATCTGCCCATTGTTTAGTCTGACCACTATGACCCTATTCCTTTCTTTGCCTATTACTGTGCCCTCAAGCCACTTGGGTCCCAAAGCATGGTTAAGAACAAATAACGGGTCATCCATTTCTATACACCTCCGCCTTGAGTTTCAATCATGGAACTCGGTTTGGGACTAGCGCTTGCCCTCAACAATGTCTGCCAGGGCTGGGTGAATGAGGGACAGCCGCGTTTTAAGCGTGCGTTTCATGAGTAGTTTCGCTGGCGGGACTCCCGTGAGCGAGTGCGGGCGGGACCTGTAGGTCAGCAGGAGGCGCGATAGGCGGTACTGAAGGGAGGGTCCTTGGATGCATAGTATGCCCTGTTTTATGACTTGGATGGCACGTTCCGCCTGGCCATTGGAAGCCGGCTTGAACGGCGCTGTCCGGACGTGTTTGATACCATTGCCCGACATAAACTCCTGGAATTCATGGCTGGTGAAACACGGGCCATTGTCGCTGACCAGGATGTCCGGCAAGCCATGGGTCGTGAAAACCGTACGCAGACTCTCCATGGTGATGGAAGTCATGCACAAGTTTAATATGATGCACTCGATCCATTTCGAGTATGCATCGACAACGATCAGGAACATTTTCCCCATGAACGGGCCTGCATAGTCTACGTGAATACGTAACCATGGCCTGGTGGGCCAGGGCCACGGGCTGATTGGGGCCTCCCTGGGGACATTGCCCAGCTGGGCACATGTCATGCACCTGCGAACCCAGTGTTCCAGGTCTGAGTCAATCCCCGGCCACCATTCATGTGACCAGGCAATGGCCTTCATTAACGCGATGCCAGGGTGCTCGCTGTGGAGTTCCCTGATGAACGCTTCCCTGCCTTTCTGGGGCATGACCACCCGGCTGCCCCATAGTAGGCAGTCGGCTTGGATGGAGAGCTCATCCATCCGTCTCTGAAACGGTCTGACCTCCTTGGGGCACACCCTGTGTGCGGGTGTCCAATCCCCAGTCAGGACACATTTCTTTATCATGGATAGGAGGGGGTCTCTGTTGGTCCTGAGTTTGATCTGGCGGGCTGTGATGGGGAGCCTGCGGTGTCAAAAGCCTCAACGGCCATTACCATCTCAACGCTTTGCTCCGCTGACCCCTTGGTGGTCGCCAGTGGGAGCCTGCTGTGCGCGTTAGCGCAATTTTTGGTGCCTGGCCGGTGCCGTATGATGTAGTCATATGCAACCAGCGTGAGAGCCCATCGCTGTGTGCGAGCTGACGCATTGGCATTGACAGCCTTCCTGTCGGACAACAGGGATGTTAACGGCTTGTGGTCCATCTCTAGCTCGAACCACCTACCGAAAAGGTACTGGTGCATCTTTTTCACACCGTAAACACAAGCGAGTGCTTCCTTTTCGACCATGCCGTATCCACGCTCTGCCTGGGAGAGTGACCTGGAGACATAAGCCACCGGTTGGAGTCGGCCGGCGTCATTAACCTGCTGCAACACACACCCAACCCCATACGACGATGCATCGCACGTTAAAACCAGGTTTTTACAGGGGTCATACAAAGTCAACAGTTTGTTAGAACACAGCAGGTTCCTCACCTTATTGAAAGCCCATTCTTGACAGTCCCCCCAAAGCCATTCACAACCTTTACGCAGGAGCATGTGTAACGGCTCCAACAATGTGCTTAAGTTTGGCAGAAACTTCCCGAAATAGGTCAAAAGTCCCAGGAATGATCGCAACTCCGACGTGTTGCCAGGCCTGGGCGCCCGGCGGATCGCCTCCGTTTTTGATTCAGTGGGCCGGATCCTGTCTGCGGCAACCCTCCTGCCCAAAAACTCGACCTCTGGGGCCAAAAACACACACTTGGCCTTTTTCAGCCGCAAACCTACCCGGTCCAGTCGGCGTAGCACTTCCTCCAGGTTGTGGAGGTGTCCCTCGGTGTCTCGACCCGTTATAAGGATGTCGTCTTGGAATACGATTGTTCCAGGAATGGATTTGAGCAAGCTTTCCACGTTCCGCTGAAAGATAGCTGCCGCCGAACGAATGCCAAACGGACACATGTTGTCGATAAATAATCCCTTGTGCGTCGTGATGGTGGTCAGAAGCTTGGATTCTTCAGCCAGTTCCTGAATCATGTAGGCCGAAGTGAGGTCCAACTTCGTGAACAGCTTGCCACCTGCTAGCATGGCAAAAAGGTCCTCCGCTCTCAGGAGCGGGTTATTGGTCTTGCAGCGACACTTGGTTGATGGTGGCTTTGTAGTCACCACAAATCCTGACTGAGCCATCTGCTTTAAAGACAGGAACAATGGTACTTGCTCAGTCGCTGAATTCAATGGCTGAAATGATGCCCTCTTTGGGCAGCCTGTCCAATTCACTTTCAATTTTCTCACGCATCACATACGGCACCGCTCTGGCTTTGTGGTGCACTGGTCTGGCATCCAGAGTGATGCGTATCACTACTTTAGTGCCCTTGAACGTTCCGACACTGGGTTGAAACAGCGACCCGAATTTTTGTGGGACCTGTGAGCATGAACTTCGCTCCACAGGTGAAATGGCGTGCACATCCTCCCATTTCCAATTCATCTCGGCTAGCCAACGCCTCCTCAAGAGCGCGGGGCCATTTCCCGGGACGATCCAGAGTGGCAGCCGGTTCTGTGATCCATTATGTGTTACCACCAAGTTTGCACTGCCCAGTACTGGGATGATTTCTTTGGTGTACGTCCGTAGCTGCGTGTCAATGAGTTCCAGTTTGGGACTGCTAGCTCTGTGTGGCCATAGTCTCTCAAAATGTTGGGCACTCATAAGTGACTGGCTAGCTCCCGTATCCAGCTCCATGCACACTGGGATGCCATTCAATAAAACTTTCATCATCATGGGTGACGTTTTAGTGTATGAGCTGTGAACGTCAGCCATGTGAACCCGCTGAACTTCAGCATCCATGGCTTTTCCCCAGGCATCATCCTGAATTGCAGACCACTCGCCTGGTTCCTCTGTCTCACAGATTAGCCTCGCCACAGCCTTCTTGCACATCCTGGCCAAGTGTCCACTGGCGTTACAAATCCTACAGGTATATTGCTGGAACCTGCAGCTTTTCGCAGTATGTCTACCCCCGCATCTCCAGCATGAGCCGAGATTGTTGTTAACAAAGGGACTGTTAGCAGGCATTCCTCTCTGATTGCCCATTTGGTTGTTTCTAAGCACTCTGATGGTGGGTGTTAATGGTCCTATCGCGGGACGCATTGTTCCTCGAGATGCCGTGAATTGCCAATCCCCTTTCCATTGTCCCTATTGTGGGCCCAGAATCTGTTGCTGCCTGGGCAGTTTCGAAATGCCCTTGCCTGCCTGCGGGATCCCTAGCTGTGTTCACAATGTTAACTCCCTAGTCCATCGCCACGTTGGGACCAGGGCTGCGTGCGTAAATTAGCTTGGTCTCTTCTTCCCCTGCCATGAAGGTCTGAGCTATCAATGCCGCCCCTTCTAAAGTCAAATCCTTGGCCTTTATGAGCTTCCTGAAAATCCCGGCATGATTAATGCCCTCAATGAAAAAGTCCCTTGACATCTCCCCGTTGCAGGCGTCTGTGAACTTACAGAGACTGGCCAAGTGCCGCAGGTCTGCAACGAAGTCCGAGATATATTGTCCCTCCCGACGCCAGTGTGTGTTGAACCGATGCTGGGCCATGTGAACGCTACTCGCCAGCTTGAGATGCTCACTGATTAGCTGGCTGAGCTCTTCAAAGGACTTGTCCGCTGGCTTTTGGGGTGCGAGCAAGTCTTTTATCAGCGCATACATCTGTGTTCCGCAGTTGGTCAGTAGATGCGCCCTCCACTTTTCAGCCGCTGTCGCTCCCAGCCAGTCCTTCGTGACAAAGAAGTTGTCCCAGTACACAGTAACGTTCCTCTGTGCTACCAATGGCCATCCTCGTGGTTCGGTGATTCCTGTTTCTCGTCGCCAAATGCAGTGTCACTGCACCGTACTACAAACTCACACGAGGCATGTATGCAGACACAGTCACTACGTGACCTTAACCTTTATTCCCAGGACCAAGGAGTGCTGACCCTGGGTGGGACCTCCCCTTTTATACCTGGAAACTCAGGTGAGGAGTGTCTCCCACAAGTTCACCCCCTGTGGTCAGGGTTTGCATTTCTAGGGTATAAGTACAGTGTACAGGAGTTGCATGAAGGTTACAGTTACATGAAGATTACCATTGCATGATGGTTACATACATGACAAGATGGATGCAAGGGCGAAAGGGTCAGAGATGGAGACGGAGAAAGGAAGCTGTAAGGGCCAAGAGATTTCTCGTGGAAGAAAGTGAGCCCCTGGTAGAGATAATTGAAAGTAGATGGAAAGTTCTTGAAAACAAAGGGAGCTTCGGTAAAAAGAAACTTAAACCCTCTGTACTCACAAAAGTTTGGGACCAGGTTGCAGTAGAATTTAATGCAATGTCCATTAACCCGAGAAGCGGTGCACAGCTCAAAAAGTGGCAGGACCTCGGACAAGCAATGACTGTAAGTAACATTTTTATTTAAATTTATTTACATTTACATTTATATTGCATTACAATAACATCTGTAAATATAATTCATTTGTGTGTGTGTGTGTGTTTTCATCTTTGCAGAAGACGATATCACAGATTAACCGAGAACGGTCATAAACTGTAGGAGGTCTGGCAAGTAGGTTGCAACTAACAGCCGTGGAACAGAGGATCGCTTATATGATTAAATCTCACAGGAGAAGATCAACCACCAATGTGGACGCTGGGCCCAGGTTCCCAAGAGAGGGTAAGCCCTGCAAATTGCACAGTCTGGGTTGGCTAAATATTAAGTACAGCTTGTTCAGGAAGCCGTCAGTCCAAATATTCTACATCAGGAGAATGAAGGGCAGCAGGAAGACTCCGATACTGAAATGGTTACACTGGAATTGGAGATGGTGAACCTCTCGAGGATTCCAAGCCCTTTCCTGAGCAAATCAACCGACGTGACATTTCAAGGTGTACCATCTGAGGCTGTAGGTCCCAGTGTGTCACAGCAAGCCACACCTGTAAGACGGCAGAGGAGGGTGGAAGGGAGAGCTGAACCAGAAACACAGAATGCAGTGAACAAAAGACATCTCGTGGGGAGAACATCCAACTAACGAGATTGCTCCTGGAAACCTTCGGTGGGGTGAGGGTAGAATTAACGGGACTGAAACATGAAGTAGCAACACTGGCTGGAAATGGGTGAGGTAAGGGGAGAAATTGCGGGACTGTCATTACAGGTGGCAAGACTGTTGGGACAGATGACAAAAGTAGTAGCAGCGATAAGGGGGCACACCCAGCTGTCATTGCTGCCACTAACATTCTAATCCCCAGACCAGAGTCAGGGGTTGATTCCGAAGAGGAGCTCGGGCCTTCCACAATGACATATGCTAGCTCTGTCCCTGTCGTAACCCAACAACAAAAAACGCGCTATCTGAAAGAAAGCAGAAAAAACCTTACGGTCAGGGGGTAGGCGAGGAAGCAGAAGTCTGCAACAACGGGCACAGATAAGGGTAGAGGCAGCAACAGGGGCAGGAGTGGCGCACAGCACTAAGGAGGAGGCGAGATGGCTTGTTGTTCATTGAAAAGTTTGACACAAAGTTTATTAAAGTTATCAAAGTTAAAAGACAAGTTAAGTTAAGCTAAGTACAACTGTACTTTACGAATGTTTAATAAAGATATTTAGTTTGGACATTTAACCTGAATCATGTTCATTATTATTTTAATCCAGCACTAGAAAATCTTTTTAGATAATGTCACGGATTCAAGAGGTCAAATGGCCTCCTTCCTTGTAACCAATAATGTTTAAATGACACAGGGGCAGATTCCAGTACTGGAGTGTTCATGGATCCTGACTTGTTCTGGGTCACTGATACATGCAATGCAGGACCATGGTACATGTATCAGTGACCCTGAACCAGACAAAGTCCATGAACACCTTGGTATTAGTAGTTAATCTTGTAAAGCCAGGATTTTCAAATGTAACCCAATTTGAGGCAGTTAATGAATGGTAGGAGCCTGGTGCCACAAACAAACAGACCCATTTAGGCGGGATTCAATTTAACGCACAAGTATTATGCTCAATTCATATGTGGCCAGGCTCTTGGGATGCATTTCATCAGGTCCAGGGGACTTGTCTACCTTGAGTCCCATTAGCCTGTCCAGCACTACCCTAGTGATAGTGATTATCTCAAGGTCCTCCCTTTCCACATTCCCATGACCAGCAATTTTTGGCTTGTTTTTTGTGTCTTCCACTGTGAAGACCGAAGCAAAATAATTGTTTAAAGTCTCAGCCATTTCCACATTTCCCATTATTAAATCCCCCTTCTCATCTTCTAAGGGACCAACATTTATTTTAGTCACTCTTTTCCGTTTTATATATCTATAAAAGCTTTTGCTATCTGTTTATATGTTTTGCGCAAGTTTACTTTCGTAATCTATCTTTCTTTTCTTTATTGCTTTCTTAGTCATTCTTTGCTGTCGTTTAAAATTTTCCCAATCTTCTAGTTTCCCACTAACCTTGGCCACCTTATACGCATTGGTTTTTAATTTGATACTCTCCTTTATTTCCTTGGTTATCCACGGCTGGTTATCCCTTCTCTTACCGCCCTTCTTTTTCACTGGAATATATTTTTATTGAGCACTATGAAAGAGCTCCTTAAAAGTCCTCCACTGTTCCTCAATTGTGCCATCGTTTAGTCTGTGTTTCCAGTCTACTTTAGCCAACTCTGCTAGGAAAAGGCTACCCTGAATGTTTTCCGAAGGAAGGTTCTGCTTGATGTGGTGCTTTGCCTGCGGTTTGGGAGAAGAGGCTACTCTGCATTTTTTGTGATATGCCTGGAAGTATCGTTGGCAATTTGGATGGAGTTGGAACTTCGAGTAAAAAGGCTGCTCGGGAAGATTTGTTTTAAATTTGCCTGCAGTTTTCTCACCCATGGAAGAGGCTTAATAGTAAGTTTTGTTTCGGTTGGTTTACTTTTAACTTCCAGTTATTTGCTCTGAAAAGCGTGGAGAACCTTCGGCCAGGGATAGGAGTGGGCCAATGCAAATTTCATAAAGTAAAGGTCGATAAGCGTTCTTCAATGTCTCTGTGCGCGGTTTAAAAAAAAACAGTGGTGGGGAAAATGACTTCACCTTTTAAACGTTCACCAGAATGGCCAGAATATATGGCGGCAAAAATTCTGCTGCTGATAGTTGGCGCCGGTGCCCAAATATTGGGGAAACCTAGAACTGCTCATCCACGCCAGAAAAATCGGCGCCCAATGCTGGGGAAAATAGGGGCCCTTCTCCTGTCCCTATGTTCCTAAACTTTGAGACCCCCTCCACTGACCTCAGAACACTGGATGCTAAGGCCTAACAGGTAGTAATTAAGACCAGCATTTAATACGGCAACAGCAGGAAATATGAGGTAGGCTATGCTTTCCTCACTGAAATATCATTAGCATGTGCCCACTCATATATGGGCAAGTTACGGTGCTGGGCCTGCTGACCAGCAAGTGAGGGGATGAGAGGTCAGGACGAGGTGGACTGCATACTCAAGCAATTTTCCACACCAGTCACCCAGATCTGCCAAAAATCAATGGGAGGGGCTGTAAAATCTAGGGCGCACTGTTCAATGCAATTCAAATAAAAATATAAGAAAAGAAAGTTATTTGCATTGCACAGGCAAACTGTCGAGGAATACAAGTTACCAGAGCCACAACTTATGCAAGCGTTTCATGCTCCTTCTCAAAACAAAGCCCAGACACGTCAACTCTCACAGATTCTCTGTGTGCTGCATGGATTTGATGTCCATCACATGGTGTCACTATAATGTGTTCTGAATTCACAGAAATCTTTAGGATAAATGTTTTGCACACTACCATCTGTTTCCAGCTGCAGTGCATGCATGATAAATTGCATGGAGTCACTGAAGTGGAGGGAAATGCAGCATGATTGACAAGTGGCAGACAATTAAGATGTGGAACAGGCCAGCGGCTGGTGTGGTGGCAGATGGAGAGTAGTCAGCCAGAGGTTTGGAGGAGTTTGAGAGTTGACGCTGACATTCACTGAGCCTGGAGCAACTAATGTGGTCAGTGCGATGTACTTACAGCACTATCAAGCAATAGGAGCTGTTTTGGGTTTGTGAAATCACCTGCACGCTGGCGGTCATTCACTGCCCTGATTTGGAATGAAAAGGCGACACCAAGATTTCAACAAGGAAGAAATATTTTGAAAGAAGCTGAAAGTCTATTTCTTGCCCTGATTTCTTCCTTGCTGAATGTTGCGGACCCCTGATCCGCAGCAGGTTTTGGAGAGGCTATCTCACCGATTGCAATACCGACATGTCTGAAAACCAGCGTTCTGATCTCCAGCCTGAATAGCGACCAGTGATCACCCTTTGAATGAGATGAATGTTCATTTAACATCAACTAGATTCTGTAGTCTTAAAGGGACATATACCAATACTTTAAGCAAAACTAAGTACATTTTTTTAACATGGTATAATCTTCCTGTCCTTGTAATACAGCACATCCTTTGAAATGCTGTTAGTATCACTTCAGGAGGTCTGCTAGTATAGAGATGAAAATGTTATGTGTAGCATTTGGTTTGTCATCACAAACCAGATGTCACATTTTGTTGCAGATGCAAAAAAAAAGAATGGAAGTAAATTACCTAACACTAACTGATTCTGATTTTGAATAGGAAACATTTTCCCATCATGCACAGTTCATTTTCACCAAACAATTAAATGCTGATAGAGCTGGAGGAGCAAAAGGATGTGGGTGGCCACAGTAATCAGTAAAGGCTAGTAATCAGGTACAAGGGGCTAGACTTTCTACTAGGTGGCTAAGGCCCCAAAAAATGGGCCATGTTCCAGCGATGTGGGACGTCTTGGCTTTGCTGATCGGCGGCACAAGGCCCTTTTTTTTTGTTGCAATTTTCCACTTGGCCTTACCCCAGCGATGTCAAATGGGTGATGTGATTTTTCAGTGATCTCACAATTGCCCACTGAAAACGGAAGTCAAAGAAGAAAAAAAAGCCTAACCCCAGGCAACGCTATTCTGCGCATGTGTGGATGCTTTTTTTGTGGTTGATTTTCTTTGCTGCGTTTTGAGAGGTCAGGGGTCATCACACATGCTCAGAAGCACAGGGTCAGTGAGAGAGAGAGAGAGAGAGAGAGAGAGGAAGGAGGCTTTTGTGTTTGGTGACAGTGAATCGTGAATTTGAATCTAAAAATAACTAATCTGAAAGATCTTTGACTTATTTTTTTGAATTGCAAATAATTATCATTATAATTATATTTGTGGTAACAATATTTTAATCTTGAAATATTGCAATATATAACAAAAATCAAAATGGAAGGAGAAAGTGAGAGGAGAAGGACTAAACCCTTTAGCGAGGAGGCCAATGAGGCCTTCGTCAATATTGTCAGTGCAAGGTGGGAGGACTTGACATGGGAAACCTCCACCCTGTGCATATAGGAGAATATGGGCTGAGATTGCCGATATGGTCTTTTCGGCATCCAGCGAAGTGCGCACACCAGACCAGTGCCGTAAAAGATGGAACAGCCTGATGGCAGTAGCCAGAATAAGTTGAATTTTATACTTAAAATCATACATATGTAATATTTAAATGATGTATGGAAATTTTAATTAGAATCTTCAATGTCATTTTGTTATAGTATAAATTAATTCAAATTATGAATTAATTTTTGCACCCTAACACTAAGTTGAATCTTATATTATAAAATATTATTCATATGCAATGCAATGCTAATTTTTAATCGAAAATTTAAATCTGTCAGTCTTAAATGTTTATTACCAAGTCCATTAGCTTATGCCATGCAAGGTTATCTTATCATTTACAGAAGAAGATATCTATCAACCGCTCAGAGCAAAGGAGGACGGATGGCAGCTCTGCTACGGTTCATATTCTCAACGAATGAGAGGAGCTTGCAGTCCCTTGGTGGTGCCTGAAAGCCGTTCGGTCACGACCCGTAGTGTGGCCGAACCCACCCTTGAGTCTTGTGAGTAATGGGAACTGTGCTCTGTGCATGTGTCAAACATTACTAAATACATACTAAAAATATCTTAGTTACGCATGTAATGTTATGCAATTAGAATGCAATATGATATATAATTTTGATGTACTCTTGATTTACAAATGAGGTCATGTTAGCCCTGGTGAACTCTTGTGCATATGAGGTATTGAAAAGTATTGTAATGTTTTGGGTTATTGAAATATTGATATGTATTGATATGTATTGTTATAAGTTGTTTATAAATTTCATTCGTCTTTCTAAGGTCAAGTGTCCGTAGAGTCAGTGGAGATATCCGCTACTCCCGAGCCTTCAAATACCTCGCAGGAGGAAGAGGAGGAAGAGGAGGAACTGCTGACACATGTTGAGCAAGAGGAGGAGGAGGAGGAGGAAGACGACAAAATTGTTTTTGTGGAGGGAACAACCTGCGGCCATCTCTATTGAGATGGATGATGCACAGGGACCAAGCGGTGTGCAGGTGGTGACGCCAAGGCGTGTAACATTGCAAACACCGACCCCACGGAGGTCCGGTCAGTGGGGTGAGCAATCGCCTACCATGGAGGGCCAGACGGAGAGCTTGATATCCCTGTGCAGGGAGACAGTCGCGATCGGTCGCGACCTTATCCAGGGATTCATGGGTTTCTCCATAAACTGGAGCCAGTTCTCCGCGAACTGGAGCCAGTTTCCAGCAACCTGGAGCGAGTTCTGCACGAACTTCTCCAATTGGTCGTCTGTGCACAGCACGGGAGATGTTGGAGGCCATTCGGCAGCAGACTGCCGCAACCAATGCCCTACGGCATGCCTTTCTGGCTGGACACGGCGAGACACCGAGCACGCAAGCGAGTACGGAGGACACAGTTCCTCCTGACTCGGAAGTGGAGCCTCAGGCTTCTGCTTCCACTCTGTCACCTCCACCACGGCAGGAAGTCTTGCCGTCCCACACTGCACAATGCGTTCTTGTCGGTCTGCGTAGACCAAAACGGGCGGGTGGGGTACGAACACAGGATGGGACAGGACCTAGAGGGAAACGTGGCTGCAGGTAGGGAGGGTGGTGTGTTTTTCATTGTTGAATTGTTTATTGTTATTGGAAAATTGTTATCATTTTGTTCAATGTTCATTGGGATTTGAGGGAAGGGTGGGTTGGGGGCGGGGGGTGGGGTGGAGGGAGTGTGTTGTTAAATAGTTGATTAAAAATTCTTTTTCTATCTTTGTTAATAAAAAAAAATCTTTAATTCAATAAATTTTGTGCCTTCTCTCTTAGTTACATTAGTTAACAAATTTAAAGTTGTTCATCCTTATTTGTTTATTCTTTTGTTTATAGCAGTACTTTACTTAAACTTTACTTAAACTAAGCATTAATGCCGATGATAGGCCAGTGCAGGCAAGACAACAATGAAACCTCACGCAAATGAAATTTTTGATTAACCCTAACTGTGAATGAACATTTGAAAATCCACAATGATAGTTCATGCAAAGTGTTCATTAATGAGCTGCTGACGCAACAGTTTAGCGGCCATGTAACTGCCCCTGGCTGCTGGTCTTCGGGAGGGAGTTGGTGGTACCGATGCTAGATCGGCAGGCTGATTGAGCTCCCCTATGTCCTCGCTTACGTCCTCTTCCGCCTCTTCCTCCTCTTCATCCTCGCCGGCTGGCTCTTCTGTCTCCCCTCCTTCTGGAGGTGGACCTGCAGCCCGATCTGGCATTACTTGTCCTCTCTTTATAGCTAGATTATGCAGGATGCAACACACCACAATAAACTCTGCGACCTGGTCAGGGTGGTACTGTAGGCTACCTCCAAAATGATCCAAGCATCTGAAGCGCTGCTTTAGGACTCCAATTGTCTTTTCAACGATGTTGCGAGTCGCCATGTGACTTTCATTATACCGTTTCTGTGCTTCAGTGACGGGATTACGCAGAGGGTTCATCAGCCAACTTGCAAGGCCATACCCTTTATCCCCCAGCATCCAACCGTGACCTTCTGACTGATTGACAAACAGGTCAGGATTAGCACTTTCACATAAGATGTGCGCTTCATGGATACTGCCCGGAAATGTAGCATGCACTGTCATAATTGTTTGATTGTGGTGGACAACAAGCTGCACATTTAGGGAGTGGAACCCCTTTCTGTTACAAAACACCTCCGCGTTCTTTAAGGGTGCTTTTAGGGCAATGTGCATGCAGTCTATTGCTCCTTGCACCTTGGGGAACTGTGATATCCTGTAGAAACCCAAAGCCCTCTCGATCTGTGCCTCCCTGGTCATTGGGAAACTTATGAAGTCCATCATGCGAGCGTAAAGGGCTTCAGTCACCTGTCGAATGCAGCAGTGTATAGTGTGCTGAGAGATATGGCAGATGTCGCCAGCTGAAGCCTGAAAAGATCCCGATGCATATAAGGCTAGGGCAGCAATAACTTTCACCTCAACGGACAGTGCGGTTCTGATGCTGCTGGAAGGCTGCAGATCACCCTTGACGAGTTGACATATCTCAACGATGACCTCCTTCTGGAATCGCAGCCTCCTAAGACAAGCATTTTCAGACACGTTCAGGTAAGATTGCTTTTCCAAGTACCTTCATTGGCTATACGGTCTCCTCCTCTGTCATCGTCTCCGTCTACACATTACTCTGCCACCTCTTCGATTGATCCTTTCAGTAACCAGTGTGTGAGCACTTGCAATTAAAGGCAAGGAAAGCATAGGCCCCATATCACTATCAATAATTACTTTCACTAATTTTAATAATCTCCCTACTCTACTCTATACTCTCTAATCACTGTACTCTGCACTCTCTGTACTCTCTCCGCTGTATGCCAGTCAGTTTGATAGGCCCCAACAATATCAGTAAATAACTTCACTATGTAAAAGCTATTTACAAAATAATTTCAATATATAAAAGCTATTTACCAAAAATACTTGATAATACCTATTTATATTCCCTCTCCCAATATTCTGAGTACAATTATCTTTAAATTAACTCTCTAAATAACTCACAATTAATCCTCCACCCTTCCTCTGAAGTTCAAAATGGGATCCGTAATGCCCATTTCCTTCTCTTAGGCCCAGTAAAAGCAACTATTTCTCAGCACTCTTTTGAGCCTTGCATTGGCCCCGAAACTTGGGATGGGCCTTGTGTGGGCTATCATTTCGACGATCATCTCGGCGATCAAAATGGAAACTTAGGCACCTGTTTTTCCGGTGATGTCTTGGGCCTAGTTTCCACTTTTTGCTCAAAATGGGCAATAGAGGTCCTTTTTGGGTGATAGATGGGCCATAGATGGGCGATGTGAAGTGGAAAGTCTAGCCCAAGATGATTAATGAAATATTGGCCTTTATCTCAAGCAGGGGTGGGGTGGATTATAAAGTCAGGGGTGGGGGGGGGGGCGGGGGGGAGAGTTATGCTTCAGTTATACAGAGCTGTGGTCAGACCCTACCTGGAGAACTGTGTTCAGTTTTGAGCACTGCATCTTAAGAAGTATATATTGGGCCTTGGCGGCAGGGTGATGGTGGGTAAAGTGCAGATTCACCAAAATGACACCGGGGCTTAAAGGGTTAAATTATGAGGACAGTTTCATAAACTTAGCCTGTATTCCCTTGAGTTTAGAAGGTTGAGGGCTAATCTGATTGAGTGGTTCAAAGTAATAAAGGGATTTGATAGGGTAGATATGATGACATTGGCGTTGATTTTGAGTGCCCTAACCTGCTGTTAATGGAGCAGTAATGGCCTCAAATAGGGTTGGTAGTCTTACCGGTGATGTGGCTGCCTCCATTAAAGGGGCCTACCGCTGGGTGTCCAAAGCGGTCGCCTATTTCAGGTAATAGGCCTCTTTTAATTCATGATATCAAAAGGACCCTAATTACCATTTTAGGTAGGAGTTGATCGGAGCCTGCAAAGTGCATGGTTCCATGGGTGATGGAAGAGAAAGAGCTTGCTAAAGTTATGTCTTGTAATATTTTGGGGGACCCCTGAAGAGCAAGAGTGCACCCCCAGGGCCCAGAACATTAATCCGACTTGCTGACGCCCTGGGAACGCCTCCCTTCGCGATGCCCCCTTCCACCACCGTTCTTACCCACAACCTACCTTGCTGACAGCAGCTTCAGTTCAAATTTCAGACTTCAATCTGGCGAGCTGGTTCAAAATCCAGAACAAGTGGACTCGATCTTAAAAAAGAGCTGATCCATTCAGGAGTGAAATGGGGAAGCACTTTTATGCACAAAGGGTAGTGGAATTCAGGAACTTGCTCCTCCAAAAGGCAGTGGATTCTGGGTCAATTTAAATTTTTAAGATTTGGAGTAATAGATTTTTTGTTAGAGATTATGGAACAAAGGTGGGTAAATGGAGTTGAGGTACAGATCAAACATGGTCTGATTGAATGACAGAACAGGCTCGAGAGGCGGAATGGCTCCTGTTCCTATCTTCCTGTGTTCTGTTTACTGAAGAGAAACTAGACTTTGTTGCCTTAAAAGAGCACAGATCCAACTTAGCAGCAAAATAATACATTGTGCATTACATGGTATCCTGTTCCTGTCTTTCTCAAATAACATATCTAGGGCCCAAGTTTGAACTGGTCATTAAAATGGCGCACCTCCGAGCCTTGTGCCTATTAATTAGAATTAGAAGTGCGCCTAAAAAGTACCTCGCTAGTCTGAAGTGTCTGCAGGCCTCCATTCCAGTTGGCGCAGCACAGCTTGAGCTGCGAAAGGCGGAGCTATCGACGTGCTGTGTCTACACAGCTGGCATGGGGGCGGGGCTAGGACCCAGTGTGTCTGTGAGTGCCAGCAGCATTGCGCATGCACATTGGAGTGTGAATGGCACAGAAACATTGGCTGGGTGAGTGCTTTCCTGCCTCTAGCCCCTGGCCGAACGGCCGAAGATATGCTGCTGTGTGCTTTAGTGAGCTGCCGTGTGAACGCTTTCCCACCCCAGTCCCTGGCTGAACGGCCGAAGATATGCTGCTGCATGATTTTCTTTGCTGCTGGGTGAACGATTTTCAGCCTCTGGCCGAATGGATAGGCACTACTTGCTGCAGTAGGTGAGGTAGGGACTTTAATTTAATTTTTTTATTTATTGATGTTTTTTTTTAATTTTTAATTTTTTTGATTTACTGCTTGATTTATTATTGATGATGGTTCTTTATTTTTTAAAGTGAAGGTGTTTGGTGCTCTCTCTTCACTTCCCCCCCTCCATCTTTGGCTAGCTACGCTGATTTCTTAACTCTACACAAGGTTTTTCCTGGCATACAAAAGTGGACACTTACTCCGTTCTAATTCAGTTTGGAGTAACTTTTCACAGTTTAAATTTGCAAAACAGGTGTAAGTGGCTGAACACGTTCCCTTTTGAAAAAAAACTGAACTATTCAAAACTAAACTCACTAGAACTGGAGCAAACTAAATGTGGAGAATTGCAATTTCTAGGATACTCCCCAAAAAAACTAGTTGCTCCAAAAAAAAATTGGAGCAAATCCAGTTGAAACTTGGGCCCCTAATGTGCTTAGAGGAAGCTGAGGGAGTCTGTTAGTTACTTATCAAATACAGAGTTTCACAAGAATCCATTGAATATTGAGCTAACTAATAATATGTATGGGATATACAGCTCACCAAATAAAACTAACCAGGAACTTGTAGAATACAGAACAAGTCAAAAATTTAGACACCAGTTGGACTATGTTCCATGATGAACTTGAAGAAAAATATATTTACTAAACTGGGGGAGGTTCATAATCACCGAACAATAAGTTTTCTTTAACTATACACACAGAGGAACATATACCCAAGCTGGTGATGTCATTGTGAATAATACTATACTAGATAGAATAGACGTTTTAGTGTATCATCTGAATAGATTTTCTTTACATTTTTGCATTACCTGACCATTACCATTTACATGACAGTTTCCACAAACCAATTATGAACCTCTTTGAGGTTGTGTTTCCATTGTAAATGGTAAGTTTTATTATTTTTCTAGTATTTCTGATTAAAAGTCATGGCAAAAAGCTTACATTTTATAACTCTTATAATTACACTAAATAACAGCATTTTGTCAAAAACTATCACTGTCTGGAATTGAATTAAGTAGAACTGTGTTATCTTACTGCTACATCCCCTTCAAACGCTGATAGTTTCATGGGAGTGAGTCCATCTTTGTTGGTGATATTCTCTAAGTACTCAATCTTTTCCTTGGAAATAAGTGATGAAATAAAATTGTACATTCTGCAGGCCATGCTCTTATTCGGGTGCAGCACAAGCATGTGGAAAACTGTGTTACCTATAAAACAGAAAACACATTTAAATATGCTGCATAGTAACATTTATTGAAAATATCAGTGTATATCTACATCCATTACTGCATAAATAGATGATGCACATTAAGGACCCATACTATATGGAATATTATGCAGTGAGTTATGATGGCAAGATTACGTTATTTTAGCGGCAACAGAACAATGGTTTGTTTTCCCCATAACACTGGTCTTCATCTTGTATTGTGTCGATTCAGTAGATTCTAACTTTTAAAACAAGTTTTCACATTTTTTTTTAGTTTATCAACAATTTTGGGCGTACTTACAAATTAGGACTGGAGAGATACATTTGGTGAGGTCATGACTGGAGCTTAGAAGGCAAGATTGCAGAGCACAGGAAAAATCAGGATCTTGTGAGTAAGTGTTGAGGAAATTTGGGGGGGGGGGAATTTAATTGTGAAATATTTGATGAAAAAGGAACTTTGTTGTGAGAATTTTTTCGACAAGCAAAAATTATTGTAATGTTTAGGTTTATTTTTACTTCATGTGGTATTCATTCTCTACTGAGTCTAGAACTTATGATAGCTTTTATATTTTGACAAGTGATCTGAAAGATTAATTTGATAAGTCTTAAAATTTAATATTCTATCAGTAATTACAGAATTACAGGGTGGTGGTGTCTAGAATGCACTTTCTGCAAGGTTAGTGGAGCCAGAAGCCCTCATTGCTTTTAAAATGTACTTGGATATGCACTTGAAATGCTGTAATCTACAGAGCTAAGGATCAAGAGCTGGAAAGTGAGATTCGGTTGGATAGCTCTTTTTCGGCCGGCACTAACATGATAGCCCGAATGGTCTCCTTCTGTGCTGTAAATTTCTATGAACATAAGAACATAAGAAATAGGAACAGGAGTAGGCCATACGGCCCCTCGAGCCTGCTCCGCCATTCAATAAGATCATGGCTGATCCGATCATGAACTCAGCTCCACTTTCCTGCCTGCTCCCCATAACCCCTTATCTCCTTATCGTTTAAGAAACTGTCTATTTCTGTCTTAAATTTGTTCAGTGTCCCAGTTTCCACAGCTCTCTAAGGCAGCGAATTCCACAGATTTACAACCCTCTGAGAGAAGAAATTTCTCCATGATTTTATGATATACTCCAGGTTTGCTGATAGTTTCACCCGCTCCATCAGTGGTGTTTGTGGAGTGTTTAAACCGTTCCTGGTCTTTTCTCCCCATCACTTTCGACTGTAGGTTTCGGTTCTGCTTTATTCTGGGGGCAGACAAAAAGCAGGTAACTATAGGCCGGTTCTGCTTTATTCTGGGGGCAGACAAAAGGCAGGTAACGAGAGGCCAGTTAGTTTAACATCTGTAGTGGGGAAAATGCTTGAAGCTATCATTAAGGAAGAAATAGCGGGACATCTAGATAGGAATAGTGCAATCAAGCAGACGCAACATGCATTCATGAAGGGGAAATCATGTTTAACTAATTTACTGGAATTCTTTGAAGATATAACGAGCATGGTGGATAGATGTGTACCGATGGATGTGGTGTATTTAGATTTCCAAAAGGCATTCGATAAGGTGCCACACAAAAGGTTACTGCAGAAGATAAAGGTACGCGGAGTCAGAGGAAATGTATTAACATGGGTCGAGAATTGGCTGGCTAACAGAAAGCAGAGTCGGGATAAATGGATCCTTTTCGGGTTGGAAATCGGTGGTTAGTGGCGTGCCACAGGGTTCGGTGCTGGGACCACAACTGTTTACAATATACATAGATGACCTGGAAAAGGGGACAGAGTGCAGTGTAACAAAATTTGCAGATGACACAAAGATTAGTGGGAAAGCGGGTTGTATAGAGGACACAGAGAGGCTGCAAAGAGATTTAGATCGGTTAAGCGAATGGGCTAAGGTTTGGCAGATGGAATACAATGTTGGAAAATGTGAGGTCATCCACCTTGGGAAAAAAAAACAGTAAAAGGGAATATTATTTGAATGGGGAGAAATTACAACATGCTGCGGTGTGGAGGGACCTGGGGGTCCTTGTGCATGAATCCCAAAAAGTTAGTTTGCAGGTGCAGCAGGTAATCAGGAAGGCGAATGGAATGTTGGCCTTCATTGTTGGAGGGATGGAGTACAAAAGCAGGGAGGTCCTGTTGCAATTGTAAAGGGTATTGGTGAGGCCGCACCTGGCGTACTGCGTGCAGTTTTGGTCACCTTACTTAAGGAAGGATATACTAGCTTTGGAAGGGCTACAGAGACGATTCACTAGGCTGATTCCGGAGATGAGGGGGTTACCTTATGATGATAGATTGAGTAGACTGGGTCTTTACTCGGAGTTCAGAAGGATGAGGGGTGATCTTATAGAAACATTTAAAATAATGAAAGGGATAGACAAGATAGAGGCAGAGAGGTTGTTTCCACTGGTCGGGGAGACTAGAACTAGGGGGCACAGCCTCAAAATACGGAGGAGCCAATTTAAAATCGAGTTGAAAAAGAATTTCTTCTCCCAGAGGGTTGTGAATCTGTGGAATGCTCTGTCTAAGGAAGCAGCTGAGGCTAGCTCATTGAATGTATTCAAGTCACAGATAGATAGATTTTTAACCAATAAGGGAATTAAGAGTTATGGGGAGCGGGCGGGTAAGTGGAGCTGAGTCCATGGCCAGATCAGCCATGATCTTTTTGAATGGCGGAGCAGGCTCGTGGGGCTAGATGGCCTACTCCTGTTCCTAATTCTTATGTTCTTATGTTCTTATGTTAAAAGAACACCATAGCTCAGTTATTTTTTTGGTTCTGTAGATGTTAAATTCTGAGTCTGTCTCTTTTAGATTTGTGACAGTCCTGTTTTTGTTGTATGTTCCTGTCCAATTTCATCTGTCCTTATGTTCCTCCATTTGAGACAGCACTGCTCTGTAACACCTTGCATACCTGAGTATAACATGGTATTAAGCCATATTAGGCATAAATTTTCAGGTGCCAACCAAGGTGCCAAACAGCAAACAAATATGTAAGAATGCAGCAGTTTCCTGTAAACAGTGCTATGATACCTGCCATTTTTGAAGTTAAGCCGTCCAATTATCAATATTTAGCAACTTAACATGCAAGAAATGAACTTCAAGCCAGAATTGCTGATCAGAACCTCAAAATTATGGTTCGAAGATTATTGAACATGTGTGTTTCAGTAATACTGTACTAAAGTTGTTAAATGTGATGGCCAGAGGGTGACACTATTTGATTCAATCAACATACAGAGCTAGGAGATCACAAAAGCATCAAATAAATTTATACCACCTGCAATTCTGGCAGATGGTTAGAAAACATTTTCATGAGATCAAAAAGAATAGTCTCAACTGCAAGACTGGGTAAAGGAAATCAAAACTTTCATACAACTAAAAGAAGTCAAGGGGGAGCTCTTCAGGAAATTAATAAGGCACATTATTTCAGGTATTCTAGTAAGTGTTTTTCCTTCCTTGTGATATTATCTATGACACTATGACTGATATGAAGGTTAGGACACAATAAGAAATTGAAAACTTATTGGGGCCAAAATAGCCCCCTTCTTTAACGTCCATTACTGCCTCTAAGGCCTTTCCGACTGGGGGCAGACGGATGTTCTGACCCATCTGAAATTGCCCTCGGATCGAGTGTGGCGGAAGCAGGTTCCGCCGCGCCCCGTGTTCCCAACCCGTCGGCACACGCCGACCCTCTACCGCCCGGCGGTGACCCCTTTCCACACCACATGAGAAGTTGTCCCGCAGGAGCAAAGCCATTGATGCTCAGTGCCCCCGACTGTTTTTCCCGGCGGGAAGCTGCCAGTGGCTGGCCAGTGCGTCCACCTTTAAAGAGGAGGGCGCACCACCGCGACTGCCATTTTATTTTAATTGTCGGCTGACTCTGAAGTAGGCATGACAGTGGTGGCCATGGGTTTGGCCGGGCTGCCAACAGGCGGCCCAGCACCCCCTCTTGGTGGCCCAGTGGGCTGCACTGAAGTGACTGCAAAATGCGCAATGGCCCTCCTCTTTAACTGAAGGGGCGGGACGTTGCTACGCATCAGCACGATGCGGCATGTCCGCTTCGCGTTGACGTCATCAGCATCTCGTTGACATTCTCAGTGCGGCCCTGATGACACCACCTATCTTCCGCACCGTTCCCGACACACTTCCGCCCCTCAGCCATCCCAAACACTGCTGCAACAAATTAAATCACAAAAAGAGGGCAATTTCCCTCCATTCTCCACCCTATGGATTCGGGCAGAGAATATTCACTTCATTTGAATTATCCACCCCGTTTGGGGCGGCGAACAATTTCGGCCTCTTATCTATAATTGCATGCTCTGTATACAACACTATCTGTCTTTCAGTGATAACAGATGAACAATAGTTTTGACCATTATATGTCACCTTTATGGTACTCTAATGTCTTTTCTCTCTGCAAAATAAGTGGATCATCTGAGTTGTGGAATAGTACCACACCACAAGCCAGTGACACAAGCACCTGTACTAAGCCAGGCACCAGCAGAGGTGTAGAAACAACTCCTCTCAGTAGATGTTACTGAATCTGCATCTTATGAGCACTCACTCAAGCTACTCATTTTCTACTTGAAGATGCTTAATATGCTCAATGACAAGTGCCAGTCTTGATTGTCAGACTGTAGCTTTGTTGTGCTGGAGAGCAGCAAGTTTTCAGACCATTGCCCAAATCCACCAACAACCTGCTTTTCAATAAGTCATCACATTTAGATACTGTTATATATGTGGACTTGTATTTACTCTGTACAGCCACCAGAGGGCTCATCCCCTGGAGTCCCAAGGGAACCCATAATACCTTGGGAGCACAGGTATTTAAGGAGGCTTCACAGGTTGGAGAGGCACTCTGGTGACCTGCAATAAAAGACTAAGGTCACACTTTACTTTGAGCTCACAGTGTTCAGTCTGACTCTTTCTCCATACACAACAGATACCATAACAAGAAACTGGCTAAGGATGTGTTGATTCTGGGTATTGTTCATTCACAGACAAGATCCTTCATGTACATCAGAGTTTTTTTTTGGACATTGATTGAATTAATCTCTGCAGTTCATGTGTGGCAGAGTTGACTGAGCTTCCTTTTCTCTTCTCCATGAGCATAATCATAAAAATACAAGTCCTTGCTGTTGCCATCTTGTTTTACTGCTTATTCACACTTTTGTGGAAATGCATGAGGTTTTGACCCCGCTGGATTAGTGCATTGACCGCCTTTTTGAATGCAGCTTGACACAGTTTTCAGAGAAGAACACAGATGATGGAGGCACGTTCGGTTCATCCTTCCACAGCAACTTATGAAAGTGGGTTTTCCTCTTTTGTACTTGAGCATAAAATAAAGGCCTGGGAGCAGCACATAGGTAGGAAAACTGTACGCCTATTGAAATGAATGAACAGAAAATCAGACTGTCTCTATTATGGCTGTGCCATCAACACCACTTAATTTTTCTCTGTGTTTGTTCCCAGCTGAGTGTTTAATGTTCAAGTGCAAAAGATGAAAATCTGCTTCATGGCCATCTCCCTATCATAGCATCTAACTGCCTCTTGAATGTTTTTTGAGTGTTGGAGTAGAAATTCGATATGGTCCGCAGGCACTTAATTTGCACACTTACACCTCCAAATGAAATTTGCAGCATTGGTTATACAGAGCGGGAACCTGATGGATCAGAGTTCCTCCCAAATTCCTGGCATGCAGGGCAATCCACCCACATTCCACCCTCTCCCGCCCCAGGAATGCTCTTGCTGCTGCTATGTCTGACATGGTGCCCAATATTGAACATGGCTTTAGTCAGGACTACTTAGTGTAATTACTCTTCGAGAACTTACACAGTCAATAGTGATGGAGAATTTTACTAACAATATACATGCACTTTATTCTAGAAATTAGAGTTGCAATGAGTAACTACTGAGAGGTCAAAATTCACGAGAACCCCCCCCAGTGTTCGGACTCATTGGAAAGGAAATTTAATTTGGGACTATCTACCGGAAAGTTTGAAATCCTAAACTGCTTTAATCGAATTTTGGACTTTTACAGGACAAATTCAAGTCTGTGGGCGGGCCTAAAGAACTAAAGAAGCCAACTTGATTATTGAAACTGTCTGGGTGTTGGGACTAAGGTAAATTGTCTGGAGGAATGGATACTCGAAAACCCTTCTCCACAAGAGACAGTAACATTACAACAATAACTCAGAGATGGCCAGCATCGAACTGAACCGAGAAAAGCCATCTTCAACATGAATAAGAACAAAGGGCCCACTACGGCCTGTATGCAAAAACCAAGCACAAAAGGACATTGTGATTACCAAACTAATATTTCCATCAGGAAACAAATTTAGAAGAGCAACCCACCCAAGACATATTAACTTTTAACGAGCCCGCCAAAATATTACAAAGAAATGTCAAGCCCGCCAAATTTAAACAAAGAATTCTGGACTGATTTGGCATGAAGATTAGGACAACTCAAATCGTATAAATGGCCCCCTGTTTTAACAGAGGGTATGCCATACTACGCTTATGCCATCAAGAAGGGAGAGAAACCAACGCGATAGTTGTAAACTAACTTCTCCAGCCTCAAAGTCCTGAAGTCCAAAAAGGAAGGAAGAACATCACCATCGCGCCAGCAACTGACCACAGCCAATGTGGTACCACCAAAAAATCACTGCGATCGACCAATTTCGGAACGAAACTCCACAAGGAAGAAACCGAAGAACCGAAAGTTTCCACTCTACAATCTAAGTCCTGACTACCAACAGGTGAAAACATTACCTAAGGAGACTTTGAACCTATTTCTAACGAAGGAAACCGGGTACTTACCCCATAGATCCAAAACGCGCCTTACCGCATCAGCGGACTCAACCCAACTAAAAATTGCGCAGTAAGAAATCTTCTCTGACATTCGGGATATGGCAAGCAGAACTCCAAAATCATGAACTACCGCTAACTGACCAGAAAGGATTGGTAAGCATAGTCCCTGCCTGCCCTGGAGTCTAATCTAGCTAGGGTTAGGTATTGGGAGGTGGGAGCTGTAATTTTTACTGTAACCCCCTGAGAATGTGTAACGTATTAGAGTGATTATAAGTTTGACATTGTATTTTCTTGCCTGTAATAAAATCAAAGTTCTTTTGGATCAAACCATTTGTCCTTTGCACTTTATCACCCCCACCCCCTCCCAAATAAATCCAGAGTCTAGAACCCAAAGGAGTGGGAGCGATTCGAACCGCTCAAGTAGGTCAGAGGTGAACCTGACTCCTGGGACCACCTCTTACACTGCCCACCACCAGTGGCCTAAGTAGGGCATAGTCGTGGCAGAAGGTTGAAACTCATTACATCAACTTGGGCTTGATGTCACACCATTAATGAAAAAGGTATTGGGTTTTTAAAAAAAAGGAATCAATTGAAAGTAGTATGAGTAAAAACCCCCAAATCAGGTGAAAAAGATGATGCTGGGTGACAGCCATACGATTTGCTCCAAAGAGCCACCCAGTGGCCCCGTTGTGCAATTGCATTGTGACTTCAGCATAGGAAAATTGAATGGGAAATATGGTCATAGGAATCTATAATGGTAAAAGTGGATGCATAAGTATGGCCAGAAATGTGACAACAGAAACTTAGGGGGTGCATTTTCGTCACCATCCTAGGTTACTCTCTGAAAATACAAATATCCTTACATTTATTCCAATATATCGCACATTTCTTTAATATGTGATTGCTTCCCAGCCCTGATTTCCATTTTCTTTAGTGCTACAGCTGACCAGGTAAGCTTAAAACAAACTATAAACAATTGAACCGTTCCTAGCTTGGTCTAAACATAGAAACATAGAAACTTCCAGCGCAGAAGGAGGCCATATCGGCCCATCGTATCTGCGCCGGCCGACAAAGAGCCACACGGCCCTCGGTCAGCAGCCCTGAAGGTTACATATAAACCTATGAACAATAGCAGACAGGTAAAGAGCAACCGGCCCAACCAGTCCGCCCACACAACTGCGATACCCCATGTATTGCAACATTTGACACTCCACCCCACCTGGAGCCATGTGAACTCCTGCGAGAGGCAAAAAAAGTTAAAACCCAGCCAATTGGGGAAAGAAATCTGGGAAAATTCCTCTCGGATCCATCCAGGCGATCAAGACTAGTCCAGGAGATCACTCTGGCCGTATTCGATTCCCTGAAGTACTTACAATCATGTCTGCGTCAGTCAACAAGAGGTTATCCAATCAAATCTCACTTACCAGCTCCAGGTCAGTAACCCTGCAGGTTACGGCACTTCAAGTGCACATCCAAGCACCTTTTAAATGTGGTGAGGGTTTCTGCATCCACCACCCTTCCGGGCAGCGAGTTCCTGACCCCCACAACCCTCTGCGTGAAGAAACTTCCCCTTAAATCCCCTCTAAACCTTCCACCAACCACCTTAAACCTATGCCCCCTCGTAATTGACCCCTCCACCAAGGGAAATAGCCGCTTGCTATCCACTATATCCAGGCCCCTCAAAATTTTACACACCTCAATGAGGTCTCCTCTCAACCTCCCCTGTTCCAAGGAGGACAAACCCAGCCTATCCAATCTGTCCTCATAGCTAAGATTCTCCATTCCAGGCAGAATCCTTGTAAATCTCCTCTGCACCTTCTCTAGTGTAATCACGTCCTTCCTATAATACGGCGACCAGAACTGCACGCAGTATTCCAGCTGTAACTTAGCCAGTGAATTATACAATTTAAGCATAACCTTCCTGCTCTTGTATTCTATGCCTCGGCCAATAAAGGCAATCATTCCATATGTCTTGTTAAACGCCTTATCCACCTGGCCTGCTACTTTCAGGGATCTGTGGATAAGCATCACACTTCTAAGTGGCCTACCATTTAATGTGTATACCCTTTCCTTATTAGCCCTCCCCAAATGCATTACCTCACACTTCTCCAAATTAAATTCCATTTGCAACTGTTCTGCCCACCTGACCAGTAGATTGATATCTTCCTGCAGTCCATGACTTTCCTCTTCATTATCAACCACACAGCCAATTTTAGTGTCCTCTGCAAACTTTTTAATCATACCCGCTATATTCAAATCTAGATCATTGATGTATACCACAAAAAGCAAGGGACCCAGTACTGAGCGCTGCGGAATCCCACTAGAGACATCCGTCCAGTCACAAAAACATCCATCAACCATTACCCTTTGCTTCCTACCTCTAAGCCAATTTTGGATCCAACTTGCCACTTTACCCTGGATCCTATGGGCTTCTACCTTTGTGACCAGTCTGCCATGTGGGACCTTATCAAAAGCTTTGCTAAAGTCCATATACACTACCTTGTATGCACTACCCTCATCGATCCTCCTGGTTACCTCCTTGAAAAATTCAATCAGGTTAGTCAAACACGATCTTCTCTTAACAAATCCATGCTGACTGTCCCTAATTAATCCTTGCCTTTCTAAATGTAGAGTTATCCTGATCTTCAGGATTTTTTCCAATCATTTTCCCACCACTGAGGTTAGGCTAACAGAACTGTAATTACTCGGCCTATCTCTTTCTCCCTTCTTAAACAAGGGTACCACATTAGCAGTCCTCCAGCACTATGCCTAAATCCAAAGATGACTGGAAAATTATGGTCAAAGCCTCTGCTATTTCGTTCAAGAGCCTGTGATGTATTTCCTTCAGGCCTGGGAACTTATCCACTTTCAAAGCTGCCAAATCCCCCTAATACCTGCTCTCTCTCTGTCTATTTTGTCCAGAATTTCACACTACTCCTCGATAGCAGTATCTACATTGGCCCTTTCCTTTGTGTAAACAGATGCAAAGTATTCATTAAGAAGCATACCCACATCTTCTGTCTCCACACACAGATTACCCTCATGGTCTCTTATAGGCCCTACCCTTTCTTTAGTTATCCTCTTGCTCTTAATATCTTTATAGAACATCTTTGGGTTTTCGTTGATTTTACTTGCCAATAATTTTTCATCCTCTCTCTTAGCATTCCTAATATCCTTTTTAATTTCACTTCTGAACTTCCTATATTCCTCCAGAGATTGTACAGTATTTAGCCGTCGGTATATGACAGAAACTTTTCTTTTTTTCTTTATCCTCCCATGTCCCTAGACATCCAGGGGGCTCTAGAATTGTTATTCCTACCATTTTTCTTTAAGGGCACAGGTTTGGCCTGAGCCTTCCGAATCTCCTCCTTGAATTATTCCGACACTGATTTACCTACAAGTAGCTGTTTCCAGTCCACTGTGGCCAAATCACTTCTCAATTTAGCAAAGTTAGCTTTTCCCCAATTTGGGACTTTTATTCCTGGTCTATCCTTGTCTTTCTCCATAACTACCTTGAATCTGACTGAATTACGGTCACTGGCACCCGAGTGCTCTCCCACTGATACCCCTTCGACCTGCCCAGCTTCATTTCCTAAAATTAAATCCAGAACTGCCCCCTCTTGTGTTGGGCTTGTTACATACTGACTAAAAAAGTTCTCTTGAATGCATTTTTAGGAATTCTGCAACCTCGATACCCATCACATTATATTTGTCCCAATTACGACAAGGATAGTTGAAATCCCCTACTATTACTGCCCTATGGTTTTTGGACTTCACAGAAATTTGCCTACATATTTGCTCTTCTATCTCCCTTCCACTGTTTGGGGGTCTATAATACACACATAAGAACATAAGAACATAAGAACATAAGAATTAGGAACAGGAGTAGGCCATCTAGCCGCTCGAGCCTGCTCTGCCATTCAAAAAGATCACGGCTGATCTGGCCGTGGACTCAGCTCAACTTACCCGCCCGCTCCCCATAATGAAAATTAATTCCCTTATTGGTTAAAAATCTATCTATCTGTGATTTGAATACATTCAATGAGCTAGCCTCAACTGCTTCCTTGGGCAGAGAATTCCACAGATTCACAAACCTCTGGAAGAAGAAATTCCTTCTCAACTTTGCTTTAAATTGGCTCCCCCATATTTTGAGGCTGTGCCCCCTAGTTCTAGTCTCCCCGACCAGTGGAAACAACCTCTCTGCCTCTATCTTGTCTATCCGTTGCATTATTTTAACTGTTTCTATAAGATCACCCCTCATCCTTCTGAACTCCGATGAGTAAAGACCCAGTCTACTCAATCTCTCATCATAAGGTAACTCCCTCATCTCCGGAATCAGCCTAGTGAATTGTCTCTGTACCCCCTCCAAAGCTAGTATATCCTTCCTTAAAGTAAGGTGACCAAAACTGCACGCAGTACTCCAGGTGCGGCCTCACCAATACCCTGTACAGTTGCAGCAGGACCTCCCTGCTTTTGTACTCCATCCCTCTCGCAATGAAGGCCAAAATTCCATTCGACTTCCTGATTACTTGCTGCACCTGCAAACTAACTTTTTGGGATTCATGCACAAGGACCCCCAGGTCCCACTGCACCGCAGCATGTTGTAATTTCTCCCTATTCAAATAATATTTCCTTTTACTGTTTTTTTTCCAAGGTGGATGACCTCACATTTTCCAACATTATATTTCATCTGCCAAACCTTAGCCCATTCGCTTAACCTATCTAAATCTCTTTGCAGCCTCTCTGTGTCCTCTACACAACCCGCTTTCCCACTAATCTTTGAGTCATCTGCAAATTTTGTTACACTACACTCTGTCCCCTCTTCCAGGTCATCTATGTATATTGTAAACAGTTGTGGTCCCAGCAGCGATCCCTGTGACACACCACTAACCACCGATTTCAAACCCGAAAAGGATGCATTTATCCCGACTCTCTGCTTTCTGTTAGCCAGCCAATTCTCGATCCATGCTAATACATTTCCTCTGATTCCGCGTACCTTTATCTTCTGCAGTAATCTTTTGTGTGGCACCTTATCGAATGCCTTTTGGAAATCTAAATACGCCACATCCATCGGTACACCTCTATCCACCATGCTTGTTATATCCTCAAAGAATTCCAGTAAATTAGTTAAACATGATTTCCCCTTCATGAATCCATGTTGCGTCTGCTTGATTGCACTATTCCTATCTAGATGTCCCGCTATTTCTTCCTTAATGATAGCTTCAAGCATTTTCCCCACTACAGATGTTAAACTAACCGGCCTTTTGTTACCTGCCTTTTGTCTGCCCCCTTTTTTAAACAGAGGCGTTACATTAGCTGCTTTCCAATTCGCTGGTACCTCCCCAGAGTCCAGAGAATTTTGGTAGATTATAACGAATGCATCTGCTATAACTTCCGCCATCTCTTTTAATACCCTGGGATGCATTTCATCAGGACCAGGGGATTTGTCCACCTTGAGTCCCATTAGCCTGTCCAGCACTACCCCACTAGTGATAGTGATTGTCTCAAGGTCCTCCCTTCCCACATTCCCATGACCAGCAATTTTTGGCATGGTTTTTGTGTCTTCCACTGTGAAGACCAAAGCAAATTAATTGTTTAAGGTCTCAGCCATTTCCACATTTCCCATTATTAAATCCCCCTTCTCATCTTCTAAGGGACCAACATTTACTTTAGTCACTCTCTTCCGTTTTATATATAGGTAAAAGCTTTTACTATCTGTTTTTATGTTTTGCGCAAGTTTATTTTCGTAATCTATCTTTCCTTTCTTTATTGCTTTCTTAGTCATTCTTTGCTGTCGTTTAAAATTTTCCCAATCTTCTAGTTTCCCACTAACCTTGGCCACCTTATACGCATTGGTTTTTAATTTGATACTCTCCTTTATTTCCTTGGTTATCCACGGCTGGTTATCCCTTCTCTTACCTCCCTTCTTTTTCACTGGAATATATTTTTGTTGAGCACTATGAAAGAGCTCCTTAAAAGTCCTCCACTGTTCCTCAATTGTGCCACCGTTTAGTCTGTGTTCCCAGTCTACTTTAGCCAACTCTGCCCTCATCCCACTGCAGTCCCCTTTTGTTTAAGCATAGTACGCTCGTTTGAGACACTACTTCCTCACCCTCAATCTGTATTACAAATTCAACCATACTGTGATCACTCATTCCGAGAGGATCTTTTACTCGGAGATCGTTTATTATTCCTGACTCATTACACAGGACCAGCTCTAAGATAGCTTGCTCCCTTGTAGGTTTGTAACATACTGTTCTAAGAAACAATCCGGTATGCATTCTATGAATTCCTCCTCCAGGCTACCCCGTGCGATTTGATTTGACCAATCGATATGTAGGTTGTAATCCCCCATGATTACTGCCGTTCCTTTTTCACATGCCTCCATTATTCCCTTGATTATTGTCTGCCCCACCGTGAAGTTATTATTTGGGGGCCTATAAACTACGCCCACCAGTGACTTTTTCCCCTTAGTATCTCTAATCTCCACCCACAATGATTCAACATTTTGTTCATTCGAGCCAGTATCGTCTCTCACAACTGCCCTGATATCATCTTTTATTAACAGAGCTACCCCACCTCCTTTCGCTTCTTGTCTATCCTTCCCAATTGTCAAGATACCCCTGTATGTTTAATTCCCAGTCTTGGCCACCCTGCAACCATGTTTCTGTAATGGCCACCAAATCATACCCATTAGTAAGATTTGTGCCGTCAACTCATTTACTTTATTTCGAATGCTGCGTGCGTTTAGGTAGAGTGTTTTAATACTTTTTTTTTAAACCATGATTTTTAGTTTTGACCCTTCCTGCAGCTCCCTTATATTCATACATATTGTCCCTTCCCATCACCTTGTGGTTTACCCTTACCCCAGTGCTACTCTGCTCTGTTGCCTCCTGCCTTTTGCATTCTTTCTTGGGGTCCTGTTCATCTGAGCTCTCACCCACTTTAACTAGCTCAGAGCCCTCTCCTGGGTTCTGAATACTCCTCGCATTGAGGCACAGAGCTTTCAGGCTTGCCTTTTTATTACACTTTGACCCTTCAGAATTTTGGTGTACAGTGGCCCTTTTTGTTTTTTGCCTTGGGTCTCTCTGCCCAGCAGTGTGATCACCCCATTTGTAATTTTTAGAAACATAGAAACATAGAAAATAGGTGCAGGAGTAGGCCATTCGGCCCTTCGAGCCTGCACCGCCATTCAATGAGTTCATGGCTGAACATGCAACTTCAGTACCCCATTCCTGCTTTCTCGCCATACCCCTTGATCCCCCTAGTAATTCCCAGTCTTGGCCACCCTGCAACCACGTTTCTGTAATGGCCACCAAATCATACCCATTTGTAATGATTTGTGCCGTCAACTCATTTACTTTATTTCGAATGCTGCGTGCGTTTACGTAGAGTGTTTTAATACTAGTTTTTAAACCATGATTTTTAGTTTTGACCCCTCCTGCAGCCCCCTTGTATTCATACATATTTTATGTTTGAATCATATGGCCTCATTTGATGATCCCTCGAACATATCATCCCTCCTCACAGCTGTAATAGTTTCTTTAATCAATACTGCGACCCCCCCTCTTTTTTTTACCTCCCTCTTTGTCCTTTCTAAAAATCCTGTAACCAGGAATATTGAGCTGCCCAACCTGCCCCTCTTTCAGCCATGTATTTGTAATGGCTATAATGCCATACTCCCAAGTGTCTACCTGTGCTCTCAGCTCATCTGCCTTATTCACTATGCTTGCATTGAAGTATATACCATTTAGCACAGGAAGACCTCATTGATTATCATACCATCCTGGAAGACAAAAACTTTATAAACACTTTTTTTTACAAAGCCTGTGCTTATATCTCTTTCTTACAAATGCAAACCAATATTAAAAGATGCTTTTCAGCTTCATCTCTCAAAGGAAACACCAGTTCAACTGTCTTCAACTGGTTAATTCACCTGCCACATCAAATAAATCCAGGGTTCTGATCTGCAGCCTGAGCAGTAATTGACTCTAGCATTCATTACACGAACACAGAGCCGGCCAGCAACGTACACCTATATTCTATTTTACATGGCCAAGTGTATTTGCAAATAACTTTGGGTGACCCTATATGAACCAATTCATAATTCCAGAGGGGCCAACAATACAAATCCAGAAATAAAACAAGATTTCCTATGCTGGAATTTTTGGATGATGATAATAATAGAATCAGTAAAAAAAAAACTTGAACAAGATGAATACAATAATTTCATCAATTAAAACCCAGATGAACTGAAATTTAAAAACTTTAGTCAAAATTCATTTTTTAAATCACTTGTTATCCCTCATTAATTGTAAAATTAAGTTCTTAACTAAGATGCACCCTGTAATATCACAACTCAGTCATATACTTGTGCTCTTGTTCTAGCCATATGATTGAAAGTCAAAGACGCCACTCACAAATTACAACTAATGTTGATTCACCAATGAAACTCAAATGAAATCAAAAGTGGACATACAGTTGACAAAGGTTTGGGCATTTATAATCACAGATGGTTATTGTAAACTGAGCAATCAGTATCCTCTCCATATCTATTAGCTTCTGAAGCAGAAAAGTGTAATAATGAATAATCTATAGATTCAATATGCAAAAGTGAAAACAAAACAAAGTGCCAATACAACATTTAGATACTATTTTCATTTAAGTTTCAATATTTTTGCAGCATTTAAACATCAAAACCATTTTTTCATTTAGCATTACATTAAATGTTTAAGCTATTATAAGTTGCTTATAGAGTTTGTGATAATATTTTAATAAATTAAGAACTCAATTGACAATAAACTGTAGTTTGGAGATTCTATTTCTTGACTGGCAATAGTAGATTCTGATTGATCATTTTACAATTTAGTTCACCCCTACTATTTTGATTTTCTTTCTATTTCTTGCTAAAACATGCTTAGCACAGTGGACATGATTCATATGTATTCTTATAGTTCCAAAACCTTGCAAGGTTGGAATTAGAAGTGTAAGGATAGCTCAGTTCTTTATGATACCACTGACAGTTCTTTATGATACCCTGACATTTTATGAAAAATTATCCTACTCACACTGCATGTAATAAGTATTGAATTTTTCACCATGTATTGCCACGTCATATCACTTGCACTATTCATGATGGCACCAAACCGGAATACCATGAAGTCACAGTAGAGAGCATTCTAATCAAAATGTTTACACTGTGTCTGTCTCTGGCCATGAGTTTTAAAACATAAAGGACTAGATTTTACACTTTTGTGCAGATCACCCAAAAATGGGCGTTATTTCAGGCGTGGGCCGTAAAAATGGGTTTTCAGATCGTCGACTTGTCTCCCATTCTCAAAGCACCTAGTCTCCATTTTTGAAATTGGGCATCACCACGAGTGATATGAAATGGGTGGTAGCGTTAAATCTCTCTGACCTTCTGCCGTAAAGTGTCACTGTTCTTAGCAATGGCATGGCAACGCTCGTTTCCCATGATTCAGGAGGTCAGGGGTCATCATTACATGTGCAGAAGAGGACAGACAGAGAGAGGGAGCAGAGAGGGACTGAAAGCATGTGTGAGTGTGGTGTGTGCTTGTTTGGCTGTTGTAGGAGGCACGAAGGAAATTTACTAGCAGCAAAAAGCCTACTAAGCACCAAGAACATAGTTGGCACTGAGTTTTTGTCCAACAAATAATATATAACATGGAAGAGATGGAGGAGCCCTGAGCTGGTAGCCAGGAACACTGGTGGCAGAGGGCTCCCAGTGGTCCCGGAGCAAGGCACTGCATCCCAAGGTGCCACACCCCCATTGGCAATAACACATGAGAGCTAGGAGCAACATCTTGCTTCTAGCTCGGAGCACGTTCCCACCTCGGAACCGTCCTCTCCCGTATCCGTCCAAGCAGCACTTCGGCCGTCATCCCCCCTCCAACCCCCCCCCCGGCCACAATGCAGCATCGCCTGAGGAGCTCCTTGGCCAGGTGGCTAGGAGTCAGGAGGGGAAGGAAAGGGGTAGAAGTGGGGAGGAGAAGCGGGGGGAAAGGGTCGGTTTTTACAGAAATAATTATGATTTCAGACAAATGTTCGGTTTAAATGTTTTTTATTTAACAAAACCTTGTTGCGCATTGGCTCAGATAGCTGCACCGTTACACACTGGTGATTCCTTAACATCAAAGGGTATAATTACACTTAACTTCAATCAACTTAAACTTTAACTGTCACCAAGGTGATGCCCACCATTGATGCATGACCTGCACACCTAGCAGTGGGTCAGCCTTATAAATACCACCAACATTCTTTCAGGCAAAGCGCTCATTTATGAGCTCCTGATGTAAGAGTCTTGCAGTTATCATGCCACCACGGGCCCTTTCATACGGTCTACAGGGGGGCGGGGGCATTGCTTCAGCATCAGCTTGATTGTCTGACCCGATGTCAGCTCCTCATCCTCCTCTTCCCCTCTCTCCTGAGGTGGACCGTCACACCCTTCTGGCAATTCTTGTCCCCTCCTGATAGCCAAGTTGTGCAGCATGCAGCACACCACTGAGCTACCCGCTCAGGGTGGTATTGGAGCTCTCCTCCTGAGTGGTCCAGGCATCTAAAGTGCTGCTGACTAACTCCAATGGTTTTCTCCACAATATTGTGAGTGGCTCTATGGCTCTCATTGTATCGCCTCTCGGCTTCGGTGTGGGTGTCATGCAGGGGGGTAATCAACCAGGTGGTGAGGCCATATCCTTTGTCACCAAGCATCCAGCACTGACCTTGTCGCTGACTGTTAAACAAGTCAGATACAGTGCTCTCACGCAGGGTGTGAGCATCATGGATGCTGCCTGGAAATTTAGCATTCACTGCCATAATAATTTGCAGGTGGTTGACAACGAGTTGTACATTCAGGGAGTGGAATCCCTTGCGGTTCCTGAAAACCTCTGCATCCTGAAAAGGTGCCTGCATCATGATGTGCGTACAATCTATTACTCCCTGCACCTTGGGGAAGTTAGCAATTCGGTAGAATCCTAAAGCCCTCTCAGTCTGAGCCTTCCTGGTCATGGTAAAGCTGATAAAGTCCATCCTGCATGCGTACAGGGCTTCAGTGACCTGTCTAATGCAGCAATGTGTGGCATGCTGAGACAGACCGCAAATGTCGCCAACTGAGGCCTGGAGGGAATCCGACGCGCAGAACGACCGTGCCATGGTGACTTTGACATCGACGGACAGTGCAGTACTGTTGGTGCTGGCAGGCTGCAGATCTCCCCTGAGCTGGCATACCTCCTTGATAACCTCTTTGTGGAAGCGCAGTCTCCGAAGGCAGGTGTTATCGGACAAGTTGAGGTAAGACCGCTTCTCCCTGTACTTGCGTGGCATGTAACGTCTGGTCCTCCTCATCAGTCTGGCACATCTTACATTGGGCACATAATGCTGTGGAGCATACCTTCTGCCATCTCGAGTCTGCAGCATGTAAGTGGTCATCAAGAGAGGGTGAGAAAGGACAGTCCCCATTCCAATTGCTATCTGTTTTCGACCAATTGGTCACAAAGAATGAATGTCCTGATGAAGACACCTATTAAATTCCAATCCACTATGATAAAGATGTTTGTAGAGATGTTCACATCAACTCCAATGACTTGCAGAGTAAATCTGAACTCCGCCAAGGTTGAAGCACAGCAGCCTTCTAAAGGACGCGACATGTGATCTAGAACATGGCGTCCATAACGCTGTGAGTAGTTCTGGTTAGTTCCACTTTTTCCCAGTGTTTTTTTGGCCGAGCGATATTGTGGGCGAGATGTGTGCAAGGTGGTGAAAGTGACGTTGGGCGATCTCCTGGGCGTTAGTTTCGGCAAATGTGATCTTTACGACAAAATAAAGTGGGCGGTCGGTATTATTGAATCTCGATGTTAATTACGTGCGGAAAGTAACATTAGTTTCGAGCATTCTGATGGTTCTGCCCCCAAAAAGTGTGCGGGCGGTATTATTATTTCCCGGCATTGCACACATAGGGAAAGTAACGCTCGGCGATAAGTGTCTGAAAAATGAACGTCAGTTTCCATTTTGTGGCTAAATGGGTGATATCTGGGCGTTAATACGTCATTTCAGCGGTAAAATGGATGTTAAGTGGGCGTTATGCATACAAAGAAAAGTGGAAAATCTAGCCCAAAAGATGGTAATAAGGTTGACTATACAACACCAGTAAGGGTATATATATTTCCCTTAATAATAATTAATAATATCCAGGATCATATTAAAAAATCAGAAAGTTGTTCCACTTTAACGTATAGATACCATAGAAATTAAACTGAGATGCCTTAATGCTAAGATTAAGGTAAATTAATCAAATACAATTGTATGATTTCTGCTCCCAATTTTTGTTTTTATATTTTTAAACCACATTTTGGTTCTTAATTTGGTCATTCATCAATTGTACTATTTTTGGTGCTTTCTGTTTACCCTTTGTCAAGATGATCAAAGTAGAGTAAAATTGAGTTATAAAATGGATTCACATAATGAAAGTGCCCCGAATGCACTGTTATGACCTCTGAGATCCCATTATATTTCTTTAGCTTCCCTAACTCTCTGTTCTCAAGCTTGGCCCAAATCCAGTTACCTTGATTTAGTAAAATGAACAGAGTAGGTAGGACTGGGGAGTAAGCATTAAAAGAATGAACCTGGATATGGCAAAGTGGAAAGCAGATATTCAGAAAGGGCGGGGAGAAATCACGAACAATGAACGTGGACTTGGCAAATCTGTGAACTGGAGGGTCAGGAAAGGTTGGGAAGCAAGTATTAAATAAATGCATTTTAGGTGTATTTTGGTATTAACAAATACAAGCTAATTTCATTTTTTTTGTTCAGAGAGAGGAGGGATGAGTATTGGTTTGAACTGAAATTGCAAACTGTACTTTATATTTGAATAACTGCTTATTGAGAAATCTTGTAAATGAATTTAAGTTAAGATGTTTTGTCGTAATATGCAGAAATAATGAATGCCACAAAATATGAAAACAGCTTGAACAAGAATTAAATCAAATGGCACATAAATAAAGAACCTACCTTGTTTATCTTGTGCATTTAAAGGTGCCCCATGTGCCACAATCATCTTAACTATTTGTTCATTTCCTATGCAGGCTGCAAAGGATAAAACATATTCTCCTAACATATAAAAAGAAAGAATTATTAATTACCACAATTTAAAAAAAACATGGAAATGATGTTCAAAGATCCCTTGTTTTGCAGAAAAATGTCTCAGACTGTGGTTACAATGTTGCATTGTTCTCCAACACTGTTCACTGCAGAATGGGAATGCATCTTATATATTGATACAAATCATAAATGTGTATGGAATTTGTATGAGTAGCTACTCTCGGGGCGCTGCTAAATGTGGCACAAGGTGAGGTTATAACAATTAAAGGCAAATTCAAAAATAGTTATGCATGTGCAATTGCAGTTGGTTGTCTGTTGCCAGCAGCATTGCAGAATCCACCCTGTAAGTGCCCCGCAATGTACCCACAGCATGATGTGACCTATTCTGAAACCAGGTGAATAACCTGTTTTCTGTGTGTTCAAATAAACTGCTTTTGTTTGTACTACAAATGCATAACCATCCAAACCTGGTGGGATTGGGGAAGGAGATGGTTATGATGAACATAAAAACAATATGCAATGAAAGCCTTCCCTGTATGTCAGAAGGAGCTGCCACTATTCAAGATTTTTCTTATTCAAATGTGAAAATGTAACATTCGAAATCCAAAACACATTTTGTTAGGTGGGAAAGCAAGTTGTGAGGAGGACGCAAAGAATCCACAAAGGGAGATAGATAGGCTCAGTGAGTAGGCAAACATTTGGTAGGAAAAATAAAAAAGCTAATTATTATTTAAATGGGGAGCGATTGCAAAATGCTGCAGTACAGAGGGATCTGGGGGTTCTTGTACATGAAATGCAAAAAGTTAGCATGCAGGTACAGCAAGTAATCAGGAAGGCAAATGGAATAAGAACATAAGAAATAGGAGCAGGAGTAGGCCATTTGGCCCCTCAAGCTGCTTCGCCATTCAATAAGATCATGACTGATCTGAATGTTGGCCTTTATTGCAAGGAGGATGGAGTAGGGAAGTCCTGCTCCAACTGTACAAGGTATTGGCGAGACCACATCTGGAGTACTGTGTACAGTTTTGGTTTCCTTATTTAAGGTTATACTTGCATTGAAGGCAGTTCAGAGAAGGTTCAGGAGGTTGATTCCTGAGATGAAGGGGTTTTCATATAAAGAAAGGTTGAGCAAGTTGGGCCTATACTCATTGGAGTTTAGAAGAATGAGGGGTGATCTTATTGAAACATATAAGATTCTGAGGGGGCTTGACAGGGTAGATGCAGGGAGGATGGTTCCCCTTGTGGAGGAATCTACAACTAGGGGGCATAGTTTCAGAATAAGGGGTTCCCCATTTAAAACAGAAATGAGGAGATATTTCTTCTCAGAGGGTCATGAATCTTTGGAATTCTCTACCCCAGAGAGCTATGGAGGCTGGCTGCTTGAATATATTTAAGGTGGAGATTGACAGATTTTTGAATGATAGGGGCTCAAAGGTTATGGGGAGCGGGCGGGGAAGTGTTGAGGCCAGGATCAGATCAGCCATGATCTTATTGAATGGCGGAGCAGGCTCGAGGGGCCAAATGGCCTACGCCTGCTCCTATTTCTTATGTTCTTATGTAAGTAAAAAAGTGGTTGATTTTAAAGGAATGCTGCATGAATTGGGTAGCAACTGTCATTTTGTATTAACTTTCTGCAGAGTTGATATGTTGGATATTGCAAAATAATTTGCACCACAGCACATGAGATACTTGCTACGGTGAAACATTTTTCATTAGCATCATCATATTTTGAATGGGTTTTGATTGTGTCTAAGAAAAAAACTATTTCTGGCACGAGGTGTAGCCTGCTGTCTGAATTGTGGGGCAGTAGCCATTTAGATGCCGATCGTTCAAAAATGTATATTGTCACCATTCTTGCTTCATCGAGCCTGATTTTGGAATATCATCCAGACAGAAGTCCAGCATCATACTTAGTATTCACAGGGAAGCAGGGTAGACATTCTAGCAACAGCAACTACTGCTATCATTATTTTAATTTAAAAAAAAAATCAGCAACTCTATAGCTATAAATGTAATTAGTAAAGGAAATCAACCAAGTCTATTTTAGAAATTGTTGAAACATTTTGTGGTGGGAAGGGGAACAGCCAGAAATCATGGTCCATGTTGGAGCCAATGACGTAGGTAGGCAAGATGGAGGTCCGACAGACAGAGTTTCTGGAGCTCGGGAGGAAGTTAAAGAGCTGCAATGTAAAGGTAATAATCTCTTATTTACTCTCAGTGCCTCATGCTAGTGAGTATGGGCCCAAATTTGGCCAGTACAGATTTCTGCCGCACTCACTAGAGGTGCGCCGCTTTTGTAGAACTCCAAGGGCACCAAAAATCTTCAGGCCGAGTTTGGTCGCTCTCCAGCCTCTCCTTGATGGTAGCACAGCGTGGATTTTGGGGTGGAGCCAGGAGCCAGCACTGAAAACAGTGCCAGAACCTCTGCACTTGCGCGCTAGAGTGTGCGCACATGCGCAGGAGTTCCTCGCCCCCAGAATCTGTGAGTGTGCTCTGCAGGCTGTGTGGGAGGGGCCCAAAGTGCACCGCCCCTATCCCTGGCCGAATGGGCTCCCTCATCCGCGGCCCGCTGCCTTCCCTTCACATAAAGGTAGGACTTCTATTTGTTATTTATTGATTGATTGATTGCTTATTACTTTGGTCTTGGTGCTTTAGGTGCAGGGTTCCTTCTATTTTTTATTTGTTAATTAATTGCTTATTACTTTTTATGTTTTGTTTAGTGCTTTGTAAGTCTTGGTGCTAGGTGCAGGCCCTCTCAGCTTCCTTGTATTTTTTATTTTTATTGAATGCTTATTTTTGTGTTTTTGTTTAGTGCTTGGTGCTTTAAATGTACTTACCTGCGCTGATTTATTAACTCTCCGCAAAGGTTTTCTGTGCGGGCCACAAATGGTCACATATGCTGGCCTAAGTTAGTTTGGAGCAACTATTAGCTGTCCAAACTGGCTTAAATGGCCAAAACAGGCATAGGTGGCTGGTAACGCCCCCTTTTGAAAATAAAAACTAAACTAAAAAAAATCCTAACTAACTCACTTACACTGGTGCAAATTTAATGTGCAGAATTGCAATTTTTAAGATACTCCAAAAAAATCAAGTTGCTCCAAAAAAAAAGAGTAACTCTTGGCCAAATTTGGGCCCCATAGGAGCAGTAAGATAAGACAGGTTAAAGTGTGGCTGCAGTAATGGTCCATGAGCGAGGACTTCAGATTCCTGGGGCACTGGGACCAGTTCTCGGGCAGGAGAGATCTGTAAAAGATGGACAGGATGCATCTCAACAGGGCTGGAACCAATGTCCTCGCAGGGAGGTTAACTAGTGCTGTGGAGAGGGTTTCAACTAATTTGGCAGGAGAAGGGACACCAGGATGAAGCACTAGAGATGAGATACAAGGGGGCCAAAATTCAGGCATGCCAGAAAGCTGGCGCACCTATGACTTTTTACCTGGTTTTACGGCTGGGATCCATGAAGCGGTCTTCCGATTGATTTTCAGGACTTTGGAATTTTTTTCAAAGGGACCGGGACTCCGTCGCTGTCACTCAGCGGTGGAGTGATGGTGGCATCACAGCGCGTATGCGTCATCATGCTCTCTTCCCTCCGTTAAAGGGGAGAGAATCAGTCATTTTAAATCTTTGGCCAGTGGGCCACCAGGGAGGGTTTCGGCTGGCCCAGCGGCCTAGCACCCGAGGTACATGACGGCTGTGGCAGTGGGTCCTCCTCTTGAAAGGCCGCCGTGCTGCCAGGCCGCACAAACTGCGGGTAAGGTGCACTGACAGAAAAAGCTTTCGGGCGCACTGCGCGGTGGGGCTACGATTTTGCCAGGTGAATTTCTGTCACTATCTTTTTCAGATGAGGAAGAGCGGTGGTGCGCGTTCTGATGATGCACTGGCGGTGATCATTAGCATCGGGACGGGATCGGGTCCAGGCCGAAAAATCCCCGACCCTAACTTGGCTCGGGCCGCACCTCCATTTTGCAAACAGTGCACCAGCAGAAAATCTTGCTGGTGGTACCGAGCAGCGGCAGCAAGATTTTCTCAGCGGAATTTCACGCTCGGGGAGGTGGCGGGGAACGTGCGCTCTGATGACAAACTTAGGATGGATCGGCAGCAGCAGGGTGGAAGTGGGGGGAGCAGGTCATCGCCGGGATACCGCAGGAGGGAAATTTTCAAAATGGCACCCATTCCACCAAAATCCACGGCAGCCACGCTGCGGAACGGATTGGTCGCTGATTTCCGGCAGTAACAGGCCTTAAGGAAAGGGGCAATTTCGGCACACGGTGTCCCCGAGGGATTGGTATTAGGACCACTGCTATTTTTTATATATATTTATGACCTGGATTTGAGTATACACTGCATAATTTCAAAGTTTGAAGCCGACACAAACCTCAGACATATAATAAACAGTGTGGAGGATAGTAAAAGATTTCAGAAGGGCATAAAGAGACAGACTGGGCAGAGACATGGTGGATGAAATTTAACGCAGTATAAAGGGACTCATTTTGGTCGGAAGAATGAAGAGAGGCAATATAAGCTAATTTTAAAGGGGATGTAGGAACAAGGAGACCTGGGGGCACATGTAGGCAAGTCTTGAAGGTGATAGGATAAGTAAAGAAGGCTGCTAAAAAGGCATTTGAGATCCATGGCTTTATAAATAGAGAGATGGAGTGCAAAAGCAAGGACGTTATGCTAAACCTTTGTCAAATACTTTTTAGGCCTCAGCTGAAGTATTGGCCAATTCTGGGCACCACACTTTATGAAGAATGTCAAGGACTTGGGGAGGGTGTAAAGGAGATTTACTAAAATGGTACCAGGGATGAAGTGGAGTTATGTGGAGAAACTAGAGAAACTGGGGTTGTTCTCCTTAGAACAAGGTGGTTAAGGAGAGATTTGATAGAGATGTTCAAAATCTTGAAGCATTTTGATAAGAGTAAATATGGAGAAACTATCGGCAACCAGAGGACACAGGTTTAAGGTAATTGGCAAATGAACCAGAGGAGAGATGAGAATTTTTTTTTAAACACAGCAAATTGTTATGAATGCACTGCCTGAAAGGATGGTGGAAGCAGATTCAGTAATAACTTTCAAGAGTTAATTGGATAAATACTTGAAAAGGAAAAACATTGCAGGCCTGTGAGGAAAGAGCAGGGGAGTGCGACTAATTAGATAGCTCTTTCAAAGATCCGACATAAGTACGATGGGCAAATGGCCTCCTTCTGTGCTGTACCATTCTATGATTCTTAGGCCCTAATTAAAGACTACTGCACCTTTAAGATATGGGTTTCATTGTAAACCCATGACTTGTTGGCGGTGTGGCATGTAAAGTCTATTCTGTGAATTAAATGAATAACCTGTTTCATGTGTTTTAATAAACTGCTTTTGTTTGCATAAAAATATAGCTAACTCTCCATCCAAATCTGGTCAGAGGAGGTTATTAGGAATAGGAAAACACAGCATGTCACAAAGATCTACAGTGGGGCATAAACAAAAGCTCCATTATAAATCTATAACAAAAATTAAGGAGATCGTTAAAGGGGGAACTCATTGAGGCTGATAGACTATTAAATGGCACAGAAAAGGTAAACCCAAAATATTACTTCAAACTAAGCCAATCAATATAACGAGGATATACATTTAAGTTATTTAAGAGTAGATCTATATCAGATATTGAAAAAAATGTCTTTTCTCCAAGATAAACATTTAAAAGGGCTAAAATTCCCCAGCCTGTCGTTATTTGATAAATAACAACAAAATAGTGAATAAATAAGAATAAAAATGTCGCCATTTTTTAAGGGGGTAAATTTGTCCACAAAATACGGCGATTCTTAAAAAACGGCATTCCACAACGATTCGCGTTAAAAACCGCAATGTTTAGCCTGAGGCCAAACAACGCAAAAAATACAGGCCCTGGGAGGGAGAAAACAATAAAAAGAAATTGCAAAATCAAAAATCAAAAATCACAAAACATTTACAAGACCCTTAACTAAGTAATTGCAGCAAAAGAATTAAAAAATAAAAACTTTAACTTACCCTTTTGCAGGTCTTCCTACTTACTAACGTTTCTGAGGCTGCAACACCTGCTTTTCTTGTGCGTTTTTTTCTTAAAAGCTGGTTCGCCAAATGGCCAAGCTTAGGCGGTGCGATTTTTTTTCGTGTTGCACCAGGGCGATCCACTTTTTGGCGATATTTTGAAAACGCTATTCTTAAGGTTTAGGGAATTTTAAACGATTCAGTTTAAGGACAAAAACGCACTTTTAAGGCAAATAAATTGCGTTAAAACGTGCTTTAGGCTGGAGAAAATCTCGCCCTTGGAACAATATGACAGGTTAATAGGAATAAAAATATTAGGCTTATCCAGTCAGATGCTAAATTGAGAAAGTTAGGGTACAATAAGGATAACAATGAGTGTCAAAACACTACTTCCGAGAGACTGAGGAAGATTTTGATTGTGCAGCAGTGTAAAATGGGTGATAGTGAATCGGCAGCCATTTTACATCTTACTCAATTTTTATTTCCAATACAAGTTGAACCTCCCTTATCCAGAACTCCCTTATCTGGAACCACCCCTCGTCCGGAACCATTCCCGGCCACCAGGTGGCGCAAGCGCAGAATTCCGACATGAATAATTGAAGTCCTTCCTCACTACTGACTCCTGCAATCACTGGCCTGACCCCGCAATCCACCGTCCTGCTCCCCCCCCCCCCCGCCCCCAAGATCTTTCTGCCGCACTCCCAGCCCCAAGCCAGCCAGCCCCAATATCCCCTGCACATCCAATTTAATGTGACCACCCCTCATCCAAAAAAATCCCTGATCCAGAACAGGCCAGGTCCCGAGGGTTCCGGATAAGTGTAGAAGTCAATGTTTTACACTATCGCACAAAGTCACTGATACAAAATTGTTTCTGTGAAGAAAGAATGATCACAGACACATGACATGAGGAAAATATACAACATAAAATGCTTCTTCCCCCTCACTATCAATTTCCTCTCCTTCTGTCTTGAAAGCAGTACATTTACATTTACATTACATGCAGATATACATTTTCATAAACGCCAGCACTCCTCCAGTATCTCTCTGATATGGCAACTATTCAGTTTTGAACTTGGACAGTTACATTCAGCAGGTTATTTGATTGTGAGGGGCATCACGGCCAAGCCTGATCATGTTCTCACTCAACATTCACAGACACTCCTTTTCTAGTAGAAATCACTGTGTAACAATTGGAATCCTGTTGATTTATTGCCTTCCTTAAACGGGGATACTGAGACAAACTGTAGCACCTACGACCACCAACATAATGGGAATCAAATCTGTACCACCATACCATCAATTAAGAGTGGTAATATACATTACTCAAAATGCAAAACAGCTTTATTATAAATATGGTTAAGGAATCTTACCGTACCATAATAACATCGACAATCTTTTCCTGGTGTGAAAAATGTCCCTACGGCACGAGAATGTTTTATATCTGCATTTAGTGCCAGCAGCTCCTTAATAAGCTCCACATTCTGATTCACCACTGCAATGTGCAGTGCCGTTTCACCTGAAGACAGATCAGCTATTCTAGCATTATTGCAAATTAAAGCTTGTCATGTCATGGCATATGCAGAGTGTTTTCTTCAAATTACTTGATCTGTGATTTTCACTGCTTGAATTAATAATTTAAAAAGAAACAATTAAATAGATAATGTGAATGCCTTTCTGCAGTAGATAGTCATTTTAATATAACATTATATTACCAAGTAGTTCTATGTGTTCATTGTAGCTAGAGCTTTGAAATAGTCACAGGAGCAAGAAGTCTTCAGGGCACTGATAGAGGCTACTTGCTAAAAATGTACATGCCTGAAAAAGGAGCAACTGTTTGGTCTAAAAATATCAAGATGGTTATCATTACTCGGTCTGCTCATAACCCAGAATCAAAACAAAGATATACATCTCAACAAAAAAGCATTAATTTACTTACTACAGGTATACGAATATATAATAGTCTTAATTTGGGTTACCTTATGAAAACCATGCTACTCATGTACCAGTACCATATCTAAAGTCACACTTTTATGATATTAATTTCTGATAATTATCTGGGTGATAATATCACATAGGGAATTCAGAAGAAGTGTCTTTGCCCAGAGAGTGCTGAGAATATGGAACGCGCTGCCACAGGAAGCGGCTGAAGCGAATAGTATGGATGCATTTAAGAGGCAGTTAAATAAGCAGATGAGGGAGAAGGGAATAGAGGTAATGCTGATAGGGTTGGATGGTGCGACAGGAGGAGACTCAAGTGGAGCATAAGCACTGGCATGGACTGGTAGGGCTGTTTCTGTGCTGTATATCCCAGTAGTAGTGATGTTGGGGAGGGCATCAAACAGGAAATTAGGGGTGCATGCAATAAAGGTGTAGCAGTTATAATGGGTGACTTTAATATGCACATAGATTGGGCTAACCAAACTGGAAGCAATACGGTGGAGGAGGATTTCCTGGAGTGCATAAGGGATGGTTTTTTAGACCAATATGTCGAGGAACCAACTAGGGGGGAGGCCATCTTAGACTGGGTGTTGTGTAATGAGAGAGGATTAATTAGCAATCTCGTTGTGCGAGGCCCTTTGGGGAAGAGTGACCATAATATGGTGGAATTCTGCATTAGGATGGAGAATGAAACAGTTAATTCAGAGACCATGGTCCAGAACTTAAAGAAGGCTAACTTTGAAGGTATGAGGCATGACTTGGCTAGGATAGATTGGCGAATGATACTTAAGGGGTTGACTGTGGATGGGCGATGGCAGACATTTAGAGACCGCATGGATGAACTACAACAATTGTACATTCCTGTCTTGCGGAAAAATAAAAAAGGGAAGGTGGCTCAACCGTGGCTATCTAGGGAAATCAGGGATAGTATTAAAGCCAAGGAAGTGGCATACAAATTGGCCAGAAATAGCAGCGAACCCGGGGACTGGGAGAAATTTAGAACTCAGCAGAGGAGGACAAAGGGTTTGATTAGGGCAGGGAAAATGGAGTACGAGAAGAAGCTTGCAGGGAACATTAAGACGGATTGCAAAAGTTTCTATAGATATGTAAGGAGAAAAAGGTTAGTAAAGACAAACGTAGGTCCCCTGCAGTCAGAATCAGGGGAAGTCATAACGGGGAACAAAGAAATGGCGGACCAATTGAACAAGTACTTTGGTTCGGTATTCACTAAGGAGGACACAAACAACCTTCCGGATATAAAAGGGGTCGGAGGGTCTAGTAAGGAGGAGGAACTGAGGGAAATCCTTATTAGTCGGGAAATTGTGTTGGGGAAATTGATGGGATTGAAGGCCAATAAATCCCCAGGGCCTGATGGACTGCATCCCAGAGTATTTAAGGAGGTGGCCTTGGAAATAGTGGATGCATTGACAGTCATTTTCCAACATTCCATTGACTCTGGATCAGTTTCTATCAAGTGGAGGGTAGCCAATGTAACCCCACTTTTTAAAAAAGGAGGGAGAGATAACAGGGAATTATAGACCGGTCAGCCTGACATCGGTAGTGGGTAAAATGATGGAATCAATTATTAAGGATGTTATAGCAGTGCATTTGGAAAGAGGTGACATGATAGGTCCAAGTCAGCATGGATTTGTGAAAGGGAAATCATGCTTGACAAATCTTCTGGAATTTTTTGAGGATGTTTCCAGTAGAGTGGACAAGGGAGAACCAGTTGATGTGGTATATTTGGACTTTCAGAAGGCTTTCGACAAGGTCCCACACAAGAGATTAATGTGCAAAGTTAAAGCACATGGGATTGGGGGTAGTGTGCTGACATGGATTGAGAACTGGTTGTCAGACAGGAAGCAAAGAGTAAGAGTAAATGGGTACTTTTCAGAATGGCAGGCTGTGACTAGTGACTAGTGTACATTAATGATTTAGACGAGGGGATTAAATGTAGTATCTCCAAATATGCGGATGACACTAAGTTGGGTGGCAGTGTGAGCTGTGAGGAGGATGCTATGAGGCTGCAGAGCGACTTGGATAGGTTAGGTGAGTGGGCAAATGCATGGCAGATGAAGTATAATGTGGATAAATGTGAGGTTATCCACTTTGGTGGTAAAAACAGAGAGACAGACTATTATCTGAATGGTGACAGATTAGGAAAAGGGGAGGTGCAACGAGACCTGGATGTCATGGTACATCAGTCATTGAAGGTTGGCATGCAGGTACAGCAGGCGGTTAAGAAAGCAAATGGCATGTTGGCCTTCATAGCGAGGGGATTTGAGTACAGGGGCAGGGAGGTGTTGCTACAGTTGTACAGGGCCTTGGTGAGGCCACACCTGGAGTGTTGTGTACAGTTTTGGTCTCATAACCTGAGGAAGGACATTCTTGCTATTGAGGGAGTGCAGCGAAGGTTCACCAGACTGATTCCCGGGATGGCGGGACTGACCTATCAAGAAAGACTGGATCAACTGGGCTTGTATTCACTGGAGTTCAGAAGAATGAGAGGGGACCTCATAGAAACGTTTAAAATTCTGATGGGTTCAGACAGGTTCGGTGCAGGAAGAATGTTCCCAATGTTGGGGAAGTCCAGAACCAGGGGACACAGTCTAAGGATAAGGGGTAAGCCATTTAGGACCGAGATGAGGAGAAACTTCTTCACCCAGAGAGTGGTGAACCTGTGGAATTCTCTACCACAGAAAGTTGTTGAGGCCAATTCACTAAATATATTCAAAAAGGAGTTAGATGTAGTCCTTACTACTAGGGGGATCAAGGGGTATGGCGAGAAAGCAGGAATGGGGTACTGAAGTTGCATGTTCAGCCATGAACTCATTGAATGGCGGTGCAGGCTAGAAGGGCTGAATGGCCTACTCCTGCACCTATTTTCTATGTTTCTATGTAATCCTATGTTCTTTCATTGCTCTGATCTAGGCTTAGCCCAAACTGATGGAAGACAAGTTTTCACACTCTATTGGCTATTGGCTATTAAGGTCGATATGAAAATGCATTTGGATAGGGCAACCTAGTTTCTAATAATACTGATTACACACCACAAAGCTATCCCTAATTCAGCACTAATTAATACTGAATTGGTAATCTCAGTCAGAAATGGCACAAGGTTGCCATTGGAATTTGAGATGACACACTGGTACTGTAGAGGGCTCTTCTAACACTAGAATGCAGGCACAGAGTTTAGGAAACTTTACTCTGCAGGTGGCTGTGCTATACCCAGCCTGGGAGTACGGGGATAAAGGAAAGTGTTTCACCCCCAAGTACGAACATCCTTTTCTGACACCAACAAGAAGTTACATTTATATAGCCAAATGTCCCAAGGTGTTTCATAGTTTGGGATCCAAGTAGGAAAAGGAGGAATTTATGGGCGGTGACTGTAGGCACGGTCGAAGATGCTGGCCTTAACGGGCTTTTGAAGATGGGGATGGATGAATTCAGGCAAAGGGATTTCTCAGAGAGTTCCAGATTGTGGGGTGAAGGCCAGGCCATACATGTTAGAGCAGAAAGAAGGGAAAGCACACAGTAGATTAGAAATAGAAGAGCAGAGGCTATGTTGAAGTATATAGGACAGGAGAATACATATGCAGGGAAGTGCAAAGCCATGGAATGAGTTGTAGATGAGCATGAGGATTTTGAAATCAATGCACTAAGAGATGGGTAGCCAATGAACATGGAGGAGGATAGAGATGATAGATGAACAGGACATTGTGTTGGATAGGATGAAGGTGGTAGCATTCTGGATAAGTTGGAATCTATGTCGGGTAGAATTTGAGAGACCAGTGAGGAGGAGATTGGGAAAGTCAACTCTGAACATAACAATGAAGGTCTTGCCGATCAACCGAATGTGGGGCTTAAAGCTAAACTTAAGGTCAAACAGGATACCAAGGTTTCGCAGCATTAGAGCTTGAGCGGGCATGCAGGAGAAGGGAAGGAATAAGAGGCAAAGTGTCTAAGGTAAAGAGATAAACAGGAATGGAGCAACAGAGGTGAGATGCTGGAGACGATGTCAACTGCCACAGGGAGGTCAAGGAGGATGAAAAGAGAAAATGACCGAGTCACAATCAGACAGAATATCATTGGTAACTTTTACTAGGTTGATCTTACACTGTGAGAAAATGAAAACCAGATTGAAGGGATTCAAACATGAAATGGTAGGCACAAAGTTGGATAGTGATTACATGTTTCAGAGAGGAACAGGAAGTCAGAGTTGTGTAGAGGATAGAGGAAGAAGAAAAAAGTGACCTTTCTTTGTAATCATCATCATATGACTTGCTTCCATGTCAAAAAGGGATGAGTTGACAGGTGTTTCAATGAAGGGCTTAATATTCCAGATCCCGAACTACATCTTGGAGGGTGGAAGATGCCTGTGCTTGGATTTTTTTAACATGTGGTGGCCGTTGCACACCAGCCACCACACGGGCTTGACAGAGCTAGGTCTTGGTCCAATGGCAAGGATTACCTAAGACGACTGGAGACCAGCTCTGCTGCACGGACCTAGTGCGCGCACATATCGCAGTGTGGGCTGGCCTGTGCTGCCCCTGGGCCCCAGAATCACACCTCTCCTGGGCCCGGTCACTTCCATCTATAAACTCTTGCCGCTCCTTTGTCCCTCCTGCTGTGCCTGCCGGCACTGCAATCAGCGACCTGACTTTGCAGCCGTCGCCCTGCTGCTATGGTATGCCACCGCTGCACGCTGCTCCCTCTGATGGCCCTGGCCTGCTGATGGTCTTGCAAGCCGGGACCTCGCCGCCGCACGCTACTCCCTCTGATGGCCCCGGCCTGCTGATGGTCTTGCAAGCCGGGACCTCGCCGTCGCACGCAGCTCCCTCTGATAGATGGCCCCGGCCTGCTGATGGTCTTGCAGGCCGAGACCACGGCGCCGCACGCTGCTCCCTCTAATGCAGCCTTTCAATCACAGTAAATCCTCTTCAATTCACTAACGTGGCCTTTTAAAGAATGAATTGAAGAGGATTTACTGTGATTCTTTGTAAGAGTGATGTGGAAGAGCTTTTTTCCCAGGGCAATCACTTAACATTTCATCCAGCATCTGCGTTGTGCATATCTGGCACATTTCCCTGACAACACTGACATGAAATGCTTGCTGCTATTTCTGTTACTGTACCTGATATTAGATGAGTATGCACTGACAAAGTTGAACTTGTAATAAAGAAGAATATTTGAAATGAAATCAAATCAAAGTATATATTATAAAAGTGACTTTCTGAAGGATGGGTTTATCTTTTCAATATGTTAATCAAAGATTAGAACAACTCACCCTTGTACATCTCACAGTCAATTGGTTCATCAATTAAGAATGGAAAGGCATTGAGCAATATAACTGCAGCTTCCTTACTGTTATATAATGCTGCAACATGCAACACAGTTTCTCCAACAGCACCTACAACATAACAAAGCAAGATTTAGCAGCATAGATATACATCCACCTTAGTGTAAAACAGGAAAAATATCTAGTCCAATCTCTGGAAAAGCCCAATTTCAGTTTCCTGTTGTATGAATAATCATATCTCTATAACTGTTTGCTCTCTGTTATTCCACCCCCCCTCCCCATAATATAGTGAATAACAACACTGCAAATCTCTTCAACCACAAAAGAACACATAAAAGCACATTCAAAAAAACATAAAAGTAAAGGTCATTTGTGCCATCAAGTCTGTTCCTTTTACTGTTCTGCACGATCAGGTCTAACATGTACAATGTGGTGTTTGAACCATTAGAGTTTACAGCACTGAAGGAAGGAATTCAGCCCATTGTATCTGTGGCAATTCATTGCTAGAGTAATCCAAAACTAATTCCACTGGCCTACTCTCTCCCCATAGTCTGGTATCTTTCTTTGCTTCAAGTAATTTTCCCCTAAAAGATGCAATGGTTGCTGCCTCAATCATTCAACATTCTATTGGCCTTTATTTTGACTTTATCTACTTGCACTTGCACTTTCAGGGAATGATACATCTGAACCTCTAAGTCTCGCTGACCATCCACATCCTTTGTGTCATTCCATTTAGTCTGTACTCTAACTCCTTGTTTTTTTTCTCCCAAAATATATTACTGTACACTTATGCACATTAAATTGCATCTGTCTATCCATTTCACTAGTCCATCTCACTGTTTGACAAATGTCCACCTTTGTGTTGTCAACAAATCTTGAGATTGAATTCTCTATACCCAAGTTCAATATATATATGCCAAGAACAAACATGAACCAAGGACTGATCCCTAGGGTACACCACTTCCAATCTTTCTTCAAGTCCAAGCAATACTCATTTACCCTAACTCTTTGTTTCTCGTCTGTCAACCAGGTTTCTATCCATTCGGTTACTTCTCATCCTGTAGCATAAGCCTGATTTTTTTCTAACAAGCCTCCTATACGACACTTTATTGAACACTTTCTGAAACTCCATTCACACTACATCTACTCCATTTCCTTTATCTTACTAATCTGTCAGTTCCTCAAAAAACTCTAAAGTTGTTAAACATCATCATTTGCAAAAACCAATACAAACTATTTAATTAATATCTACGCCATTCCTTTATACTCCACAATTAGAGTGGTCTTACCCTCTTTTTAATTATTCTTTAACATTTTATATGCTTATAGAAGTCCTTTTTTCTTTTATATTATCTGTTAAGTCTTTTTCATATTTCCTTTTAGACCTTCCAATTTCCCTGTTCACCCCCCTTTACACTTACTATATTCCTCATGATTATCTTTAGTATTGTTAACCCTAACTCATACACCCCCCCTTTTAAAATTCTGTTTAATTTTAATCTATTTAACCATGGAATTCTAAACCTTGATGCACCCCCTTTCACCTCATAGAGATATCTTTACATAATACACTATGTATCTCAGATTTGAACATTTCCTGCTGGTAATCTGGTGACCTGTTTGCTAACTTTCCCTCAGGTTAATTTGGGCCAGATCCCTTTTTTTATCTCGCAGAACTGTGTATTTTCCCCAATCAACGCCGTTATCTTTGACTCTTCATTTTCCTTTTCTATTCTTGCATCAATCATATGGGCTCAATTTTCCCCAGTGATTTGCGCCATTTTTTTTGGCACGCGCCGCTTTTTGGCCTTAAATAAAAAATCAAAGTTTCCCCAAAGATTGTGCGCCAGCATAACTCAGTTAGTTACGATTTTTTTAGGTCAGTGTTTTTTTGTGTCATAGGAGGCTGGGGATAGGAGTGGGGACCGGGACCGGGAGGCCACTCGGCCAGGGATAGGAGTGGGGTCTGGCATCTGGAGGCCATTTGACCAAGGATAGGAGCGGGGACCGGCAGTGGAAGGCCATTCAGCCTGGGATATGAGCATGGATCGGCATCAGGAGAGGGGCTGGGGTGGGAGGGGAGATAGACTTTTGTCATTACACTTTAATAATTTAATGGAGGAGGTAAGTTGCTGCAATTTGTAATGTGCCTGGTGAGTTGCTGTAATGTGCTTGTTCAGGTTGCTGTGAGCTGGCTGTATGTTTCACTTTGCTGCCTCAGCCCGCAGTGTGTCCCTGGTTACAGTAGCAACCCGATCTTTTTGGCGCAGATCTTAGGCTCCACCCACAAAACTAAACGACAGGCTAGGCGGCGCCAAAATGAAGAATTCAAATGGGGAAAATTGGATGATTATTTTTTGGCATACTTGGGCCGGGTGTAACTCTTCAACTACGCCAGAACACAGCTTTGGGGAAAATTGAGTCCACAGTATTACTATATATCACTATTTCCCAATCATTCTTATACTCCCATCAATTATTTTACATACTGCATCTCCGAGAACTAAATCAACCATTGCTTGTTGGGCTAGAAACATGCTGATTGAAGAAGCACTCTTTGATATATTTTAAAAAAGATTCCCCACTTTAACCATATACATTACCACTTGGGATAGTTACAATCACATATTATTGCCCTGTTTTTCTTCCATATCTCTGAACTGCCTGCAGATTTCTATTTAATTTTCACTGTTTGGTGGTCTGTAATTCTTGGCACTCCAAAAATTACACCATTTCCCTTTCTATTTCTCAACTTCATCCATATGAATGCTATCTTAAGGTACCCCACCCCTTTTAGCCTTTCCTATCTCTCTTGAAAATGTTATGATTACTATAGCTAACTATACCATATCCCTCCATTCTTATTAAAGTTTCTAACTCTAGAATTTTGTTTTAAATCCTTTCCACTCAATTTTGACTACAGACCAAATGCTGCTTCATAAATTGACCTGTGTTCTTTTTTTCCTGGTTTTCCCATTTAATTTTTTTGATATCCCATGCCCCTTTCAGTTTTTATTTCTCATAGCTTGTTTCCTTTCCCTTCTTCTCTAATAGTATTTTCTCATTATTTATTTCAGCTAAGAATTCTATTTCCATTCCAATAGCTTTATTAATCCTGGTCTCCCTCTTTAGACTCAAAGCTAGTATTCACTCGAGTCCCAAGGTCACTAATGTAAGTGGTGGGGAGGGAGCCATGAATTGGCTGGTATATGTACAAACTTCAAGCTTCTAGCTGCATCCCTCTCTGCTCCTAATTGTCTGTGCTCTACTATGTCTGTCCCTGAACCAGCATAATGTACTACTATAACCCTGTCACATAGGTAACCTTAAATTCGACTTTCTTTATCTGAAAAAATGACATTTTTTTTCCTAATTTAAGTTGTGAGAATGTATAGAAACTCCTATTTAATATTCCAAATTCAGTACATTTTCAAACTTATTTCTAAGGCAGCTCATATTTTACACATGATACAAAGTCCACACATTATTTGTACTTGTGTTCAGAAATTAGCTCTTTGATAAGTCCAGTCCTTTTAGATGCACTGTTTCCCAGGCACTTTTGACTATATCTTATCAAACTAAGTTGACCTCTATGTCCCTTTTCAAAGAGTTTTAGATCCAGCAGTAGCTGTGTAGGACTCTCTAGCCACATCAGTATCTGATAGTTCTGGCACAGGATGATGTCTGTTTGACCACACTGAACCTTTTGGTATCTCAACAACAAACAATCATGGTGTGGAATGTGGATGCCTCACATATTATTATTATTTTTCTTGCATTTCTTATGCAGACTTCATCCTTAATATTTATTTTTGGTATGTCCTTATTCCATGTTGTAGACTGAAGTCTTTCACTTGACATATTTTTCATACTTTCTTCTTTTTTCAAAGCTGGCCAGTTATGACCATTCAGGTTTGACGTTTTCTGGAAGCATTGTTCTTAACTGTCTGTCCTCGAGCAGTTCTGCAGGGCTCTATTTATTTGCCAGTGAGGAATGATGATGTGTCTGCACTGTTCTCTCCACCTGACCATTATTTTTCAAATAGTTGACAGTGCATTAGTGTCAACAAATCTATTACTTTGTATCAAAGTCCAGAACTCTAACTTAAAGTTCATTATTCATTCATGTGCAAATATTGATTTCAAATGTTCCACAATATCTGGTGACATGGTGTGGGTCAGCTATGCTGTCAGTATGAAGCTGGAGAAGCACTCTATAACCAAAAGAGAAGTCATAAATTTCCACACAAACAGATCTGTCCCAACTTTCTGCCAAGGTTACTCAGGCACAGCAGATCGTGTCATGCACTTGATTGGATTTGTAATTTCCTCGTAATACTTCAGGCAGTTTTGTTTTCTTATGCCGGGCCATCATATGGCATGTCAAGCATGCTTACGACTCTTATTAATGCTTTAATGCTGGGTGTGTACTTTCCTTAGAATCTCAGGTTGTATCAACATAGGAATCACTAGATGGGTGTGCCTGAAATGCAATCCGGCTTGCATTGATTATTGACTTTCCACAGGCCACTGTGGCTTCAATCTGCTGTAGAATTTATTATTTTCTGGTCAGCTTTCCTAACGTCTGCTAGAATCAAGCTATATACTTCATATACTGCAGTTGAGACATTATTTCATATAGGTCATTTTCAAATGCAGTTAAGATCGGGACAATCAAGATTACATAAGCATCCACATCTTTCTAAAAGCTCTGAAATGTCAGTCACTTTCAGTAATAAAGCCAGTTATAGAATATTAGCTATTATTAAGTCCATCTCTGGAAAATGAGAAGTTGAACACAAGAACTTCCTGAAGGATAAGCAAAATTTCTAAATTTATGCTAGCAATTCATTTTTAGGGTCTTAATTTGGAAAATATCTCTAATTAGACATTTGCTGAACCTTTCTAATGCTCATGCAGCATATTTCTGTAATGTTCATGGACCATAATCCACTAAGTCCCGATGTTCTTCCTGCAATTTCTGCAACAGTTCACCACCAAGGTCATATGATGAAACATCTACAAATACTGTGGGCACCCTCTCAAGGCACAAAGTACCAATTTAATTTTTATCTTGCAAAATATTTGCTGTTGAGCACTAGTTCAACCTCAGGATTTTAAATACCTGATCAAGTGATTTTGTTTGCTCTGTTAGATAGGTTGTGAACTTTCCTAGCTAGCTCATCATACCTATGAATCACTGATGTTCAGAAATAATCATTGTTGGGGGTCTATATTTCAAAATCTTCTTGAACGCTTGACAAATCTATTACATGTCCTAAGAATGTATCCTTGCTTTTCAGAATCCACACTTGCCATTCAAAGCAACTCTGTGTTGGAGCTTCCCCAGGAGTTGATCGTATTCTGATTGAGTATCCACATATACAAGGATTTCATTTGGTATAGAATGTCTTCCAACCCTTTTAACAGTTGTATCTGAAAACAAAGTGGTGTTGAGGAAATCTTGAACTGTAGTGTCTTGAAGTAGAACCATCCCGTGTGATAAATATAATTCGTAGACTGACAGTCTGGAAACTGGTATTTGCCAAATTTCTGAATTAGCACCCTATTTGAAGACCATTTTTGCTTCTCTCGACAGGGGTGGAGTGTGGTCTTCTGATAGTACATATTTCTCGTAGCATTTAGCTTAATTAAATCTCACAGATTCATACTTTGCCACTTGGTTTCAGGACTAAGAAGAAACAAGTACATAAGTCTGTGGAATCACTTCTTACCATTCCATCTTAGTAATTTCTTCTTTCACCCTCCATAGAATTGAAATACATATAGACCAGGGAAGAGAGATGGAAAAAAGCTTTGCATTAGGATTCCCTTTGATCCAGTACTCCTGAGAACTTGCTCAGATTGCCAAAGAGATTTTCTTTTCATCGTCCTTTCCTCATTTTTAATTAATATATATATACCAGACACTAGTCTGAAGTCTTGAATTGTTAGAGGTCTTGCAAAATATAAATTTATTGTTCTACTACTTTCTCTTCTTCACACAAGTATCTTTCCTGTACATTTTCCAGATAACCACAGGGAATTATGAACACATACAAGGTTTTGGTCAGCCTCTGTTGTGACAGTTTCGGCAAAGCAACTATCAGCTTTTCTAGTGACTGATGTCCAGTTGAAATCAATTGAGATGTTATTACGAAGCAGCCTCATTATCTAGGGGCTTCTGTCTTTTTGTTGTATTTCACTCTGTGATACATAATCATGTTCACTTGCATGAATGGCTTTTTGTTTCTAGTGCATTGGTTGGAAATGCCTCTTATAAGAACATAAGAACATAAGAAATAGGAACAGGAGTAGGCCATATGGCCCCTCGAGCCTGCTCCGCCATTCAGTAAGATCATGGCTGATCTGATCATGGACTCAGCTCCACTTCCCCACCCGCTCCCCATAACCCCTTATCCCCTTATTGTTTAAGAAACTCTCTATTTCTGTCTTAAATTTATTCAATGTCCCAGCTTCCACAGCTCTCTGAGGCAGCAAATTCCACAGATTTACAACCCTCTGAGAGAAGAAATTTCTCCTCATCTCTGTTTTAAATGGGCAGCCCCTTATTCTAAGATCATGCCCTCTAGTTCTAGTCTCCCCCATCAGTGGAAACATCCTCTCTGCATCCACCTTGTCAAGCCCCCTCATAATCTTATACGTTTCGATAAGATCACTTTTCATTCTTCTGAATTCCAATGAGTAGAGACCCAATCTACTCACCCTTTCCTCATAAGTCAACCCCCTCATCCCCGGAATCAACCTAGTGAACCTTCTCTGAACTGCCTCCAAAGCAAATATATCCTTTCGTAAATATGGAAACCAAAACTGCACGCAGTATTCCAGGTGTGGCCTCACCAATACCTTATATAGCTGTAGCAAGACTTCCCTGTTTTTATACTCCATCCCCTTTGCAATAAAGGCCAAGATACCATTGGCCTTCCTGATCACTTGCTGTACCTGCATACTATCTTTTTGTGTTTCATGCATAAGTACCCCCAGGTCCTGCTGTACTGCAGCACTTTGCAATCTTTCTCCATTTAAATAATAACTTGCTCTTTGATTTTTTTCTGCCAAAGTGCATGACCTCACACTTTCCGACATTATACTCCATCTGCCAAATTTTTGGCCACTCATTTAGCCTGTCTATGTGCTTTTGCAGATTTTGTGTGTCCTCCTCACATTGCTTTTCCTCCCATCTTTGTATCATTAGCAAACTTGGCTACGTTACACTCGGTTCCTTCTTCCAAGTCGTTAATATAGATTGTAAATAGTTGGGCATGTGAGTCACTTCACATGTCAAGCAAAGCTCATATTTCTGGGATGTGGGAGCAAAATGTACACCTTCACAGGCTTTCCGTTTGTCAGAGAGTTTTGCTTCAGATTATATTTTAGCTGGGATACTTGTCGTCTGCCGAGATTTACTCTGTATCTTCAGCTGCTCTATATTTGCTTTTCAATCTGGATGATTTCTAATTACCACGTGTTGCTTTTTAACAGTTTCTCTTTTTCTTGTTTGTTGTGGTACCTTTAGAAATGCAAAGTCAGGGTTGAGTTTAGGTCTTTCTGCCAATCTTCATCTCACAGGCCAACTATAATGCAGTCACAAATCATTTCATTGTGTAGTGCAGCATATTCACAATGATCTATATAGGGCTGTGATGAAACTTTCAGCAGGTTTCAACTTTTTGTTTTCCTCAGCTAAATTCTTTTGAAGATTACACTTTTATACACCATGCCATGCCTTTCACATATTCTCACAATAGTCTTTTGTTCATCAGTCTCTCTTTGCCAGTGTAAGTGAGAAGATAACATCTTTTACTTATTTCCATATCGCATATATCAGCAGGAAAATTTGAATCTCCTCTTCCTTTTCGTAAAAACAGGAAGCTTTTCTCCACCATTTAATTCTTTGAATGAACTTAATGCATCCGTTAGCTTTGCGGAAATAAGTTTCTCCGAAGGACTTAATTCAAATGCTGCCGTTTCCTACTCTCTTTCTGTTGCTGTTACCAACTGTGTGCAACCTCTACTGTAAAATGGCTGAAAACCTGCTTAGCATGACTGCAGTGTACATTTCTGGGAAGAAACTTTCACCTTGGTGCAAGCATACAAATCCAATTTCTGTAAATGTAGGCTTACTTTCAAATTTTTTTTCCTCGCAGTTTTATTTGGATGCTAAAGATGCAGAAAGTTTTCAGTTGGTAAACAGTTGGTGTTACGAGTGCTCTACAAGCTATTTGTCCCCTTTTTTAAGTCAGTGCAAAAAATTAGCAGCACCTGAACGCTGGTTGAACAGAGAGCAAATCAGATCAAATAAAATGAGATGAGCAACTCAAAATCACAACAAATAGATCAAGATGGCCTCAACATGTCTGCAAATGGAACAGAAAATGTAAGAAAATATACTGACTGGGAAGAATGCTTATATTCCTGTCTAATAATTTCAGAGGCAATCTTGCCTTGGTAAGGAGATGGTTATTATACTTATTAAGCACTGTTTTGCCAGCGCTGTGAAACTAGATTACATTTGCCATTTTCTTTGTCACTGCCTCATTCTGTTTATCTACTGGAAGTTCTGGAAGTATCAGCCAATTTGTCCCCTCTTATGTCATTAGTTCCAGTTCCATTGTTCAATTATACAGGTGTCTACATCTACTTCCAAGTGATCCCAAAGAGCAGGAGTAAAAAAAAATGATTCAACAGGCTTTTCCAGGGTACTGGGCAAAAGGTTGCAGATGCTTTCTAGATGGAAAAAGGTTGCACTCAGTGATTATTGGTTTGTGACCATAACCAGACTTTTGCAATAGACTGCAATTTTTCTTTTTTGCCTTCCCTGCACTATTCCTTTGTTCCACAGAAATCAGAGAATGCATGAAGAAAATATGGGAACATTTCTATTTTTAAATTGTAACGCAATACTGTAGTTACATATAGTCGAAGTTGGCATATCAACTTCTGCAATGGGCCCAACGCATTGAAACTTGGCAATCTGATGGCATCTGGTTACCTCACTGTGAGGGAGGCAAATACCTTGCCTGTAGTGTACCAGTTTTTAAATTACTACAACTGATGAGTGGGCTGTTAATGTAATTATAGGGGCCTCTCTCTGGGGCCAAGTTTCGGCCTAAGTTGCTCCTGTTTTTTTGGAGCAACTGGTTTAGAATGGAGTATCTTTAGAAATTGCAATTTTCGGCATTTAGTTTGCTCCAGTTCTGGTCAGTTAGAACAGTTTCAGTTTGGAACAGATTTTTTTTTCAAAAGGGGGCGTATCCGGCCACTTACGCCCGTTTTGAAAGTTTAGGCAGTGAAAACATACTCCAAACTAACTTAGAATGGAGTAAGTGTAGATTTTTGTACGCTCAGAAAAACCTTGTCTACACTTAGAAAATCAGGCGTAGGTTACAAATCAGGCGTAGAGAATGGGGGGGGGGGGGGCGGTTTAAAGGTAAGTTTACAAACATTAAACACTTCAGTTTTACAAATAAAGAGCCATCATCAATAATAAATGATAAATACATCAATAAATCAGCCAATAAATCAATCAAAAAAAATTAATAAAAAAGAAAAAAATGTAAAAAATTAATAAATAAAACATTTTCTACTTACTGACTGCAGCACTGGGAGTCCTCCAACAGCGTGCTGGGACGCCCCCCCCCACCCACCCCCAACCCCAGTGTGTCTCTGTCAGTGTCTCTCACTCTCTGTCTGTCAGTGTCTGTGTTTCTGACAGCGAGGGGAGAAGGAGGAGGGGGGGAGGAGGAGGAGGAGGGGAGGAGGAGGAGGAGGGGGGAGGAGGTGGTGGGGGAGGAGGGGGGAGGAGGAGGAGGGGAGGGGGGGATGAGGAGGGGGAAGAGGAGGAGGGGAGGGAGGAGGAGGAGGGGAGGGAGGAGGAGGAGGAGGGGGGGAAGACGAGGAGGGGGGGATGAGGAGGAGGGGGGGAGAGGGGGTGGGAGGTAGAGAGGGTAGGGGGGGAGAGAGGGGAGGGAGGAGAGGGGGAGAGAGGGGAGAGGGGGGAGAGAAGGGAGGGAAGGGAGAGGAGGGAGGGAGAGAAGGGAGAGAAGGGAGGTGTAAAGTCCTGTCCCCTCAGTACAGATTCACACGAGGCATGTAGTGAAGTCAAGGTCACGCTGGACCTGCACCTTTATTTCACAGCTCTGGAATGCTGCACTTGCCTGAGACCTGTCCTTATATACCTGCCTCTTGCAAGTGCACCCCTGGTGGTAAGGTATGCTGGTGGTTACAGGTCATATCTTATTACAGTCATGTATAGCATGTTAGGATACAGTTATATATAATAATGTAAGATACATGACATCACCCTCCCCCAAGGTCTTATTGTCTTTATAGGTTCAGTCTCTCAGGTGGTCTATGCTCTCGCGTGGAGCTTCTGAGTTGTGGTTCAGTTGTTTGCCTTGGTGTCTGCTTTTCTTTGGGTGTGGTTGCTGGTATCTCGCCTGGGCTGTCTGTTGGGATTGCCCTTTCCTCAGGTTGTTCCCTCTGTCTGTCCACCAGGTGTGGTGCGAGTTCCATATTGTAGTCTGCCTCTGGTTCTGCAGAGTTATTGGTAAATCTGCTTTTGACTTGGTCTACATGCCTCCGGCAGCTTTTGCCATTGTCCATTTGTACTACCAGTAGCCTGTTTCCTTCCTTGCCCGTTACTGTCCCTGCAAGCCATTTGGGACCCCTGCCATAGTTTAGTACAAACACTTTGTCCCCTATCTCATTCCATCTCCCCCTCGAATTTCTGTCACGGTACTCAGTCAGCTTACGGCGCTTTGTCTCAACGATTTCGTGCATGTCTGGGGGGATTAATGAGAGCCTTGTTTTTAAAGTCCTTTTCATCAACAATTGCGCGGGGGGGATCCCAGTCAGTGAGTGCGGACAAGATCTGTATGCCAGCAGCAATCGCGACAGGTGACCCTGCAGCGTGGGACCTTGGATTTTAAGCATGCCTTGTTTAATGATTTGCACTGCTCTCTCCGCCTGGCCGTTGGAGGCCGGCTTGGACGGTGCCGTCTTGACGTGATTTATGCCGTGGTTAATTATAAAGTCTTGGAATTCTGCGCTGGTGAAGCACGGACCATTGTCACTGACCAATATGTCAGGGATTCCGTGCGTTGCAAACATGGTTGCGAGACTCTCCACAGTGGTGGAGGTTGTGCTCCAGTTTAAAATGGTGCATTCGATCCACTTTGAAAATGCATCTACAACTAGGAGGAACATTTTGCCCATGAATGGGCCCGCATAGTCTACGTGCACCCGCGACCACGGTTTGGTAGGCCAGAGCCAGGGGCTCAGTGGAGCCTCCCTGGGGGCATTGCTGAGTTGGGCACAAATGGTGCACCTTCGGACGCAGAGCTCCAAGTCCGCATCAATACCAGGCCACAAGACGTTGGATCTGGCTATGGCCTTCATGAGAACGATCCCCAGGTGCTTGCGTTGGAGACCCCGGACAAATGCCCCTCTGCCTCGCAAAGGCATGACTACTCGGCTGCCCCACATCAGGCAGTCTGCTTGTAGTGATAGCTCATGCATGCGCCTGTGAAAGGGTTTGAAATCCTTGGGGCAGGCATCACGAGCCTCTGCCCAGTCACCGGTTAGGACACATCTTTTTACTAAGGATAACGTGGGGTCGCTGGCTGTCCGGGCTCTGATTTGGCGAGCCGTCATGGGTGAACCTGTGGACTCAAAGGCATTGATTGCCATGACTATCTTACAATCCTGTTCATCAGACCCTTCCGTGGTCGCCAGGGGTAGCCTGCTGAGCGCGTCGGCAGAGTTGTCTGTGCCTGGTCTGTGCCTTATGGTATAGTCGTAGGACGCCAGCATGAGTGCCCACCGTTGAATTCGCGCTGAGGCGTTGACGTTTATTGCCTTGCTCTCGGATAGGAGGGACGTGAGGGGCTTGTGGTCGGTTTTTTAATGCGAACTTGGCCCCGAAAAGGTATTGGTGCATCTTTTTGACACTTTACACGCATGCGAGCGCCTCCTTCTCTACCATTCCGTCCCCGCACTCTGCCCGCGAATGTGACCTGGAGGCATAAGCTATGGGTTGTAATTTGCCCGCACTATTGACATGTTGCAAAACATACCCGACCCCATACGCTAACGCATCGCATGTGAGAACTAGCTTTTTACCTGGGTCAAAGAAAGTCAAAACACTGTTGGAACACAGAAGGTTGCGTGCCTTATTGAAGGCGCGTTCCTGGGCGTCCCCCCAAAACCAATCGCACCCCTTCCTGAGTAGCACGTGGAGAGGCTCCAGCAGCGTGCTTAAGTTCTGCATATAAAGTTCCGAAAGTAAATGAGTAGCCCGAGAAAGGCGCGCAGTTCTGAGACATTCCGGGGCCTGGGTGCCAGGTGAATTGCTTCTGTTTTGGACTCTGTTGGGCGGATTCCATCAGCGGCAATCCTTCTGCCCAAAAATTCAACCTCGGGTGCGAGAAACAGGCACTTGGATTTCTTGACTCGTAGGCCTACCCGATCCAACTGCTTTAGTACTTCCTCCAAATTACGGAGATGGGAGTCGGTGTCCCTGCCCGTGATAAGTATGTCGTCTTGAAATACAACCGTCCCCGGGATGGACTTGAGCAGACTCTCCATGTTGCACTGGAATATGGCAGCTGATGACCTGATGCTGAATGGGCATCGATTGTACATAAAAAGGCCTCGATGTGTGTTGATGATGGTGAGTAGCTTGGATTCCTCGGTCAATTCGTGCATCATATACGCAGATGTGAGGTCTAATTTTGAGAAAAGTTTTCCTTCAGCCAATGTGGCAAATAAGTCCTCCGCTCTGGGCAGCGGGTACTGGTCCTGTAGGGAGACTCTGTTTATAGTAGATTTGTAGTCCCCACAGATTCGTACGGATCCATCAGGCTTCATGACTGGGACGATGGGACTTGCCCAGTCGCTAAATTCCACAGGTGATATAATGCCTTTCCGCAGAAGCCTGTCTAGTTCGTGTTCAATCTTTTCGCTCATCACATAGGGTACAGCTCTGGCCTTGTGATGGACCGGTCTAGCATCCTGTGTGATGTAGATTTTGACTTTGGCCCCTTTGAAAGTGCCCACACCTGGCTGAAAGAGATGTTCAAATCGCTTTATAACTGTTGAGCAGGAGGTCCATTCCTCTAATGACATGGCATGGACATCATCCCATTTCCAGTTTAGTTTTGCCAGCCAGCTTCTCCCCAGCAGTGCTGGGGTGTCTCCGGGGACAATCCACAGGGGAAGTCGGTTCACTGTCCCTTTGTGTGTGACAGAGAGCATGGCGCTGCCGAGGACTGGTACGATTTCTTTGGTATAGGTCCTTAGTTTGGTGTCGACCCTTGTGAGTTTTGGTCTGTCTCTTTTATGCGGCCACAGTTGTTCAAATTGTTGAGCGCCCATGAGAGATTGACTCACTCCTGTATCCAGCTCCATGTTGACAGATATCCCATTGAGTAGGACCCTCATCATTATAGGAGGCGTCCTGTTGTAGGAGCAGTGGCCATTGATCGTGTGGACCCACTGTACATCGGTGTCCCGGGTACTGTCCCCACCAACTTCTGGTCCGCTTTCCGACCCATCCGATTCGTATACCAGCCGAGCTGCCGTTTCTTTGCACATGCGGGCCAAATGCCCTGTATATTCACAATTTCTGCAAACAGCCTGTTGAAATCGACATCCCCTTGACGAGTGCCCACCCCCACACCTCCAGCACAGACCTGTTCCATTGTTCAAAGTGTTTCCAAAGAATGAGCTGCGTCTGGCTGATCTCTCTTGAGCTTCTCTCAGTTTGTAGTTGATTGCTCGCATTGTGGGTTGATGAGGTGTGAACGGCCGTTCCTGTGGCCCTTGATGGCTTCTGCCTGCTGTCGAGAGCCTGTTCTCCCGGTTTTGTCTGTGTGTGGGGGTAGCAGCTTGTTTAGTCCTGTGAACTTCTTGTTCCGATATTTCGTTAGTTGTCGTACCTGCATTGTAAATCAACCTCGTTTCTTTTTCCCCTACCAAGAATGTCTGTGCAACCAGTGGTGCTGCCTCTAAGGTCAGGTTCTTGGTCTCTATGAGCTTTCGGAATATGCCTGCGTGGCCTTTTCCTTCAATGAAAAACTCTCTCAGCATTTCTCTCCTCAGTTCATCGGAGAACTCACATAAACTAGCCAACCTCTAAAGTTCCGCCACGAAGTCGGGTATGCTCTGGCCCACACAGCGTCTGTACTTGTAGAACCTGTGTCTGGCCATGTGTAGGCTGCTTGCTGGCTTCAGGTGGTCTCTTACCAGTGTGCTCAATTCTTCAAACGACTTGCTTGCTGGTTTCTCGGGTGCCAACAGATCCTTCATTAAAGCGTATATTTTCGAGCCACAGCTGGTCAAGAGATGGGCTCTTCTCTTGTCTGTCTTATTGTCGCCTAACCCATCTTTGGTTACAAAGCTTTGCTGGAGCCTTTCTATAAAGTCCTCCCAATTGTCTCCCGCATTGTACTTTTCATCTGATCCGTTGTTCGCCATTCTGTGGATTCTGTAATCCCGTAACTCGTCGCCACTGTAAAGTCCTGTCCCCTCAGTACAGATTCACACGAGGCATATAGTGAAGTCAAGGTCACTCTGGACCTGCACCTTTATTTCACAGCTCTGGAATGCTGCACTTGCCTGAGACCTGTCCTTATATACCTGTCTCTTGCAAGTGCACCCCTGGTGGTAAGGTATGCTGGTGGTTACAGGTCATATCTTAGTACAGTCATGTATAGCATGTTAGGATACAGTTATATATAACAATGTAAGATACATCACAGGAGGGAGGGAGGGAGAGAAGGGAGGGAGGGAGAGGAGGGAGAGAAGGGAGGGAGGGAGGGAGAGAAGGGAGGGAGGGAAGGAGGGAGAGAAGGGAGGATGGGAGGGAGAGAAGGAGGGAGAGAAGGGAGGGAGAGAAGGGAGGGAGGGATGGAAAGAAGGGGGGAGGGGAGGGAGGAAGGGGAGGGAGGGAGAGAAGGGGGGAGGGAGGGAGAGAAGGCGGGGGTGGGGAGGGAGGGAGAGAAGGGGGAGGGAGGGAGGGAGAGAAGGGTGGGAAGGAGAGAAGGGAGGGAAGGAGGGAGAGGGGGGGAGGGAGGGAGGGAGAAAAGGGGGGAGGGGGTAGGGTGGGAGAGAAGAGGGGAGGGAGGGAGAGAAGGGAGGGGAGGGGGAGGGAGGGAGAGAAGGGGCGAAGGGAAGGGGGAGAGAGAGGGAGGGGGAGAGAGAGGGAGGGAGAGGGGAGAGAGAGAGAGGGGAGAGAGGGAGGGGGAGAGAGAGAGTGGGAGAGAGAGGGAAGGAGAGAGAGAGAGAGAGAGAGAGCGAGCGAGGGAGGGGAGAGAGGGAGAGAGGGAGAGAGGGAGAGAGAGAACGGGCTGGGCCCAAGACTTCGGGCTGGGCCCGTTTTCAGCACCGGATTTACAGGTAGGTGGCGTCGGGCGGGGGGGGTGAGCGGAGGTCAGGTCGGGTCGGGTCGGGGAGCGGAGGTCGGGTCGGGTCGGGTCGGGGAGCGGAGGTCGGGTCGGGTCCGGGGGGGGGGGAGCGGAGGTCAGGTCAGGTCGGGGGGGGGGGAGCGGAGGTCAGGTTGGGGGGGGGAGCGGAGGTCGGGGGGGCAGGGAGCGGAGGTCGGGAGGCGGAGTGGAGGTCGGATCGGGGGAGCAGAGGTCGGGTCGGGTCGCGGGGGGGAGCGGGGGTCGGTCGCGGGGTGGGAGCGGAGGGCAAGTCGGGTCGCGTGGGGGGAGCGGAGGTCAGGTCGGGGGGGGGAGCGGAGGTCGGGCGGGTGGCGAGCGGAGGTCGGGGGGGCAGGGAGCAGAGGTCGGGAGGCGGAGTGGAGGTCGGATCGGGGGAGCAGAGGTCGGGTCGGGTCGCGGGGGGGAGCGGGGGTCGGTCGCGGGGTGGGAGCGGAGGGCAAGTCGGGTCGCGTGGGGGGAGCGGAGGTCAGGTCGGGGGGGGGGAGCGGAGGTCGGGCGGGTGGCGAGCGGAGGTCGGGGGGGCAGGGAGCGGAGGTCGGGAGGCGGAGTGGAGGTCGGGTCGGGGGAGCGGAGGTCGGGTCGGGTCGTGGGGGGGGAGCGGGGGTCGGTCGCGGGGTGGGAGCCGAGGGCAGGTCAGGTCGCATGGGGGGAGCGGAGGTCGGGTCGCGGGGAGGGGGAGCGGAGGTCGGGTCGGGTCGGGGTGGAGCGGAGGTCGGCTCGGGTCGGGTCGGGTCGCAGGGGGGGAGCGGAGGTCAGGTCGGGTCGGGGTGGAGCGGAGGTCAGGTCGGGCCGGGGTAGAGCGGAGGTCGGGTCGGGTCGGGGTGGAGCGGAGGTCGGGTCGGGGGGGGGAGCGGAGGTCGGGGGGGAGCGGAGGTCAGGTCGGGGGCGGGGGGAGCGGAGTTCGGGGGGCGGGGGAGCAGAGGTCGGGTCGGGTGGAGAAAGGTCGGGGGTGAGGGGGGGAAGGTCGGGGGCGAGGGGGGAAGGTCGGGTCGGGGGGGGAGGACGGTCGGGTCGGGGGAGGGTGGGGAAATGTCGGCTCGGGGAGGAGCGGAGGTCGGGGGTGGGGAGCGGAGGTCGGGGGGGGGAGTGGAGGTCGGGGGGAGAGCGGAGGTCGACGGGGGGGAGCGGAGGTCAGATGGGTGGAGAGCGGTGATTGGGGGGTTGGTGGGGGGGAGTGGAGGTCGGGGGGTGGGGGGAACGGAGGTCCGGTAGTGGGGGCAGGTTGGGTCCGGTCAGGGGGGTGGCGGGGGGGGGGTCTGGTCCGGAGGCGGGGGGGGGGGGCGGGAGTTGAGTCGGGTTGGGTCCGGTCGGGAGGAAGCAGGAGCTGGGCGTGGGAGGCAGCCTTATCCACGCAGCCCCAGTGAGGCCATTCGGCCAGGGCTAGGTCTGTGTGCTTCGGGCCACTCCCACACAGTTTTGGGCGCCTGGAGCTACTGCACATGTGCACCCACTGTAGCGCGCATGTGCAGAGGTCCCGGTACTATTTTCAGCGCAGGGACCTGGCTCCGCCCCCCACAGCTCGTGCTGCGCCGCGCCCAGCTCCAGAGGACCTGCAGGGAGCCGGAGAATAGGTACGTTTTTTTTAGGTGCACTTTGTGGTGCGAAAAACAGGCGTCCAGGTCGGTGCTGCGCCGTTCTAGGCGCGGCCCGAAACTTGGGCCCTCTATCTCCACACATACAGATACTCACTCATACATACAGTACACACGTTCTCTCCTGTATCTTTAGATACGGGAATGCTGTAATCATGGCATCACATAAGTGTTTGATTGCTATCCATGAATTTGCAGTGCTTCCATCATTCTGTCTCAATCCTACCTTTACAGGAGCCTTGTGGCAGATCAGAGTCTGCAGATTTCTTTGTGGGGGATACTAGATTAATGGTGGCATTCTGGCTTTTTCATTCACATTCTTTGCTCAGGATCGACACAGAAACCTATATACAGCATCACTGAACGAGCTATATTGTAATGATGCTGTAATTTAAGCTCCTTGACAGATTTTCCAGTCTGCTAAAGTACAAAAGGTTTGCCAGTTTTGAGGCATGTAGTATTTTATACAATATATTGCTATCTGTTGCTACGTTTTACTCACCTCTCTCATACGGGTCTACATTTTTTTCCTGTATTAAATTCTTCATGGTTTCAACATCATTTTGTCTTGCAGCTTTGAATAAAGGACTTTCTGTTCTGCAAAGTGAAATCATTTCTTTTGTAATCCATCAGTTAAAAGTTTAAGTTGAATTTTAATGTAAATTTAAAATATAAATACAATATTATAGCAAGATTGCTATCAGTTGAATGATAACTTGTAACTAATTCAGGATCGAAAGGTGAAATTGGTTTCACCATTGCTAGGAACATAAGAAAATATGAAATATGAAAAGGTCCCATCAAGCCCTTTCCTTCTACAGACCAGAAACAATCCATTCTGTCATAGATTTTACCTAAAAACACATTTCTTCCCATGGAGAAAGATTCAACAAGCTTCTCTCACTTCAGCCTCAAGAATCAGATCGAGCAGAATTCAATAGTATCTAAAGTTATATCCCTCATTATTCATCCTTGATCAGTTGTCATCCTTGGTCTGACATTTCTATGATCCTATGAACTCAGGAACCATCAAGTTCCACAAAACAAAAAATCTTTTCTCTCTATGCTTATCATCAAGACCCTCAACACCATCTCTAAAGGAGAATTTTATCCAATTTGTTTTTAAAGAAAGATTTGGATTTCTATAGCGCCTTTCACGACCTCAGGATGTCTCAAAGCGCTTTACAGCCAATGAAGTACTTTTGAAGAGTAGTCACTGTTATAATGTGGGAAATGCGGCAGCCAATTTGCGCACAAGCAAGCTCTCACAAACAGCAATGTGATAATGACCAGATAATCTGTTTATTTGTTATGTTGATTGAGGGATAAATATTGGCCAGGACACCGGGGATAACTCCCCTGCTCTTCTTCAAAATAGTCTTGGGATCTTTTATGTCCACTTGAGAGAGCAGACATTAAAGGCATTAACAGACATAATATTAACTACTTTTTCAGGAATCTACTCCATGTATTCACTACTTTCTGAGATATAATTCCTTTTGATCTTGTGTTCCTAGAGGTTAACTAATTTGATTAGTTCTACATTCACAAATCAAGTCAAATAATCTACCTGGATCATGCTGTTTCTCAATTCTTTTTCTACAATAAAAACATGTAGGCTTGGAAGTTACTCTTTCACAAAATAGAGTCCCAAGTCCCAGAATTCTTACTGTTCTCAACTCTCTTGAGTGTGTCAAAAACCTCCTGAAGTGGGAGCCCCAATCTTTCATTTCAATATCAAGCAATATCTTTACATATCAGGCAATTCCACAACCCATGATTTTATGACCATTAATTTTAATGATGGAAAATCCTTGCCAGAATGTCCAAAACTTGGCACCATATTCCAAATATGTTCTTATCAATTATCTACCTTTAAAATAATTTGTTTTCATTTCTGATCAAAGGCCCTTTGATGTATTCAGATTTTGTTTATAATAGTTTTGAACTGACTGAATGCTTTCATTGAATGGTCAATAATTATCCGAAATCTTTCTTTTCTCTAGCTTTGATAGACGTATGTTGCATGTTTCCTTTCCGATATACATAACCTTACATTTAGCCATATTAAAATCTTTATTCCACTTCTTGATTGGTCTGGATCTCGCAAAACTATCCGTCTCCTTTATATTCATTACATTGCCACATAATATGACAGCAGCAGCAAATTTCACACTATTAAAAATCATAGGCAGAAAATTTCTGCTATTTTCTCCCAATATCCCACTTTAAATTCAGCAGAAACCTTGGGCAAATGGTGTAAATAGATGTTGTTAGCTATTTACGCTGTTTTTCCAGGGGTTCCACGTATCTATCCCCAGAGAACCCCCATGGATATTCCAAGCAATACCCCCCTCCAAATTTTTTATGTATAGTTGAATCAGTAGGAGATCCGCAACCGATCTTTGGGAAAATCCACTAGCCACTGCTAATTTATCTGAGCTTTCTCCATTTATTTTTACCATCCACTTTCTATTGCTAAATCTGTTTTCCATCAAATTAGTTAATTTGCCATTAATTAATGTATTTTTTATTAGCCACACATGTAGAACTTTACTTCTCAAAGTCAAATTAAACCACGCATATTAATTCAATCATCTTCCTAAATAATTCCAGTCGATTTGTTAGTGGTTGTTCTTTATAAGGCATTTTATACACACACAGAAACTGTTGTTCAAAATGCAATAGCAGCAGGATAAGTTAGAATGGGTTTTGGTTACAAAGGAACACACAATTCACCAGAAATGGACTTAAGGTTTTGGCCAGAAAGTACAAATCAGAAAAAGATAGATTCAAATGTTAGCCTCTTCTTCTGGCAAAGAAAATTACCATAACATTCTGGAAAGGCTTCCATATCCAGGTTACAGCGGAGGATAAAAATGTTGCCAGCACAGTCTGTATAGAAAGATGACAATGAACCATGAGATTTTACAAAACCAGATGACAGTAGATATGAGAAGTAGTTACATACATTAAGTTAATGGAAGAGGCACTCCAAACTTTTAAGAATCAGAATAAGATAGGGGGATGGCATTTCAAAAAACAGATCCAGTTCATAGTTTAGGACTTTCTATTAGTAGTGCCTAACGAATGAAAGATTCAGAGGAGAATGAAGCAAAATAAGAGAAGAGATTGAAAAACTATACAACAGTATAGGAAGGACAAAATATAGGATGACTTTGGGGGTTAAAAATTTTGCCCAGATACTCAAAGTATAATGAACCATTACTGTGTAATTGTGGATGTTTGAAAACATGAAAAAGATCAAGAAATTCAAAGTTTAATATTTTTTAAAAATGCGGTAGCAAATATATGGAACATTTTGAATTTCTACCCAGCCAAATTTTAAATGTATTCTTCTCCTATCCATTTTGCTCACTCATCTTACAGACAATCCTCCAACATACAAATTAGAAAAAGAGTTTGCTCCTTGACCCCTACCAACATTACCTTGGTCTGCCTGCAAGGAAATGTAAGAAAGGAATCCGAGGAGAATTTGCCTGCCTGCTTTCCCTCCCTCCAGGTGAGAAAATATCTACTTTTTATTCTCTCCACCTAATCTTGCATTTAAGGCCAGGAAATTGTCATAAAAGGGATCATTGAGTGTAATCTTTATCCTACCATCCATACCACAGTGCATTTGAGCACCAATTGCATTGCCCTTTATATACACACAAACCAGATACAGTGAAATCTTTCCTAAGGACAATCAGTCAATGCTGATCACTTGTCAGTACCTAAAATATAAATAAGCTTTAAACCATCGTAGAGAGACCGTTTAATTACAAAGATCAACTCAAGGTAATGCCTATAGTGGTTATTACAAATGGATTTTGTGCACTGTTGCATCATCATCTTCATGACCACAAAATGCAAGTAATATAATCAATATTGTTTCTCAATGAGCATTGAATCTCTTGTCAAAGCAGTCAGTAATTCAAGAAAGCAATCATTCTCAATAAGAAAGCAGCCCCTCTTAAACTATTTCGCAGTAACATGGACACACATCTCCTCAACTGAGAATTTGACACATTTATTTCAACTTGTACAGACTTATTGTTCAGCAGAGATCCTCATCCTTCTTAATCCTGAGTACCTGAGTTCTCATTTTATTTTGTTACATCAAAGTGCTATCTACGATCACTATCCAGCACGAGAAAGAATGCTGGTCTTCACTCAACACTGAGAGCTGGCTGCTGGCAGACCAAGCACAGATCGTTGGGTGGTTCTTTTTTGGCAAGCCCCTTGACATGGCAATTCTCCAAAAAGTATGTGCTGTGCTTCCAGAAATGTAGAATTTTTCCTTGTAGGTAGGAGAAGCTGCAAACAATTAATTTTTGTTAGCATGGGAAAACTTTTGACTGAAAATATAATTTGACATTAATTTGCAGATACATAGGGCCCAATTTGCGTCCCTTCCACCATTAATACGGTCAGCCTAAGGGGTCACCATGTGAGGGCTAGCAGTAGAGCTGGTATAATGGCAGATGGCCCACAAAAATCTTTTTTTGAAAGGAGCGAGTCCAGGAGAGCTCAGTAATGGGCATCACTTCTGTTCATCTGATCTCACAACCTTACCTCTGCCAAACCTTGGCTTAGTTGAACTAAAAATAATATATTCCAATCTTTGGGGCACTTCTGTCCCTTTAAGCATCACTGCTCCACCTTCTGATCTTGCAGCAGATGTCCCATTGCAGTACAGCCATTCTTCCTTTGGTAGTGCAGGACTCCTTCTTGTTTACAGGAATTCTGATGGGAGAGTACCCTGCAGGCTATAACATCGCCAACCCAGGAAAATGGTTCAGGGTCATGGCAGGGTCAAGGTGGCGGGCAGACATCCCGCCCTGATTCTCCTTCACAGCAAATTTGCAGAGAAGAAAATCCAACCCACATTGTGCACAATAATGAAACAAGAAATAGATTAGACATTAAAAAGTAATATTGTACTGGGGTTGAAATAAAATGTAACGGGCTGGATTATCGTTTGGATTGCGCCTCTCTTAGCGTCCTGGAGGGGCAGTAATGGGTCACGAAATGCTTGGCGCCCGGGTGGCCAGCATCCACCGCCCCGCCGGGAAATCTGGTGCCGGTGAGCATTGCCACCCGGGAGCTTGGCGCCAGTGTGCAATGCCCCCGGTCTCAACAGCGATGCGTTATTTGCGTGGAGCGGCACCCGTAGCACCCCGTAGTGAGACCGCCAGAGAAAGCAGAGGTGATCAGAGCTGTCCCGGGGCCCAAAGGGAAGGAATGATTGAAAAAGGTAAGTGAAATTGATATTGGCATCTCAGGAGGCCTACCGAATTTCCTGATGGTAGGCTGCCGGCATGCGAGTTTAAAAAATAAGGAAAATTTCTGAAACTTTCCCTCACCCACACCTACACTTCCCCACTTATCACATTAATAGCTAAATGCAAAAAGAAATAAAGGTAAACACTTACCTTGATTCCTGGACGTAACCGCCCGGCATCCCCAATGTCCCACCACCTTTCCCAGGCTGTATGGACACCTGCCGGTAAGGACACTGTACTCACCTAATTTCCCAGCGCTCGATGACATCACCACATGGGTGGTGGCCGAGCGCGCAGTGGTACATCTTGCCGCCTGCCACCCCCACCGCCCAAATAAATTTCCAGCCAGCCCAGAAACCCAATTGCCGCCGACGGTAAGGACTTAGCCTCCCGTTAGCCACCCCTGTCCAGCGGCAAGGGGTGGCGTTAAAAAACGAATTTCGACCCTTACACTTTTATTTTTGGTAGTAAGGTTCAAATTCATACCAACCTGCCTCAGCTTAACTGCTGCTGAAACTCTCATCCATGCCTTTGTTACCTCTACTATTCCAAGGCACTCCTGACTGGTCTCCTATTTTCTACCCTCTGTACACTTGTGGTCATCCAAAACTCAGCTGCCCGTGTCCTAACTTGCACCAAGTCCCATTCACCTAGCTCTCCTGTGCTCACTGACCTACATTGGCTCCTGGTTGAGCAATGCATCAATTTATAAATTCCTTTTTCAAAATCCCTCCATGGCTTTGCCCCTCCCTAGCTCTGTAATCCCCTCTAGCCCGACAACCCTTCGAGATATCTACGCTCCTCCAATTCTGTCCTTTTAAACAATCCCAATTTTAGTCGCTCCACCATTGGCAGCCATGCCTTCTCAGCTGCCAAGGCCCAAGCTCTGGAATTCCCTTCCTAAACCTCTCCACTCCTCTACCACTCATTCCTCCTTTAAGACGCTCCTTAAACCTTACCTCTTTGACCAAGTTTTTAGTCACCTGTCCTAATATCTCCTTATGTAGCTCGGTGTCAAATTTGTATGGTAACGCTCCTGTGAAGGCCCTTGGACATTTTACGATGACAAAAGGCACAATATAAATACAAGTTGTTGTTTTTAAGAAGAAGGATTCAATATGGAATGAGTTTGGGCTGTCTCATTCCATTTAAAATGGATGTGAGCCCACAGCACAAATTTACGCGCAATTTGGCATCAAATTGGCCGTCACTCAAGGTGATGAGTCACGCTACATCAGTAGGTGACAAAAACAGCACATTGTTTGGACTGTGTAGTGGGTGCTTTACACTGCATCTCTTTTCTACTCTATGTACCGATGGAGTGCTTGACACTCACAATGGGGCAGATTTTTGGCTACTCTCAGCTCTGTTTTTCGCAGTGATGAGGTATTCTGGCCGAGCGGTCAGCCTCCAGCGCCCCGCAGCGGTCCTTGGGTAAGGTTTTGCGGCGAAGCGGAGCAACACCGCCTGGAAGAGCTGTGCCGGTGTGCAACGCCCCTGGTTGCTACACTGGCGCGAGGTTTGACTCTTGCCCGACCCGTATGCCCCAAAGCATGCCCCACAGTGAACACCTGTGAAATCAGGCAGTGCAACGATCCCAACAGCAGAGAGGTAAGTAATGGATTCATAAGGTAAGTGTGATTGTTTTCTCTTTTATTTTTTTTGTGATTTGTGTTGTGGTGGCGTGGGCAATGATTTGGGAATGTTTGTGTTTTTTTTTTAAAAGGTTCTCACCCACCCCCACACCCCAGGTGTCTCTCAGAATGCTCCCGGGCCGGCTCTTTTGCTCAAGAATTTCCCATGCTAGCGCCCAAGAGAGGTGTCCAAGACTCCCATAGCGCTGCGCCCCCTGACTCAGGGCCCAGCTGCCCAATGTTACTTACTGAGGTGCAAACTGTTCCTGGGGGCAAACTTTGCCGGCCCGCCGCCATTACCGCCCCAAAAAACATCAAAACCAAAAATCCAACCTAATGAGTTCAAAGTGTGGAATATCTTCCATTCTTCAATACAGTCATCTTCTCACTGTGTTGCATGCAGTATCATCCCCAGAAAAAGTAAGGGTATGGTCCATATGCTCAAGTCTGTGGCAACTCTGCAACAGAGCTTGGATCTGCAAAAATTACTGTCTGTTACAAAAATAAAATCAGATTTTGTTTTGCGCTTGTACTTTTCTAAAGATCCGCATTTGATTCAAATGTTAGTACAAATTAAATATAATTTAAAATCATTTGCCAATGTAACATGGTCATCTAAAAAGCAACACTTTGATGGCACTTTATTGGTCCTTTGCAATAAATGCTGATATAATGACAAGTTAAACAATTATAAATGATGTTGGTTTCATAATGACTCAGGCAACTATTATGAAACCAACATCGTTTATAATTGTTTAACTTGTCATTATATCAGCAAGGTGACAAGTGAGTGCAATATTTTTAATAAATACAAGCTCATTGTTTGGGTTGCTGCAGAGCACACCAAACACCATTTTATTTCTGCATAAACTTTAAATGATGTTCATCATGCTGTTGCTGCATTCAAACTTTGAGAATCACCATTAAGCAATAAGACTGGCACAGTCCTTAAGATCTTTACACTAATGTCATCTTCTTCTCATTTAAGCCTTGTGTATTTTATTTCAACATAAGAGAAAACGGAATAAAGGATTTCAGAGATCCTTCCATTTAAAATTACTTTATAATCCTTGCTTTAATCATTTTGCTAACTGTATTTGTCATGAAAAATAGATTGGCACTACTGAATATTCACTCCACACTTGTCAGAACTAGCAAAGAACGTTTTCAGGATTTTCAGGAGTATTTCCAATTTAAACCTCCAAACCCTTGCACTTGAAGGAAGGCTTTGGAGGAGATAGCAAGGTGGCTCAATGCAATTTCCTCAAATAAATGTAATATCATAAGATACATAGTAGATTGAATAATAAATGAAAATCTGAGTGGGAAAGATTATGTTCCACTGACAAACAAGGACAGCATCCAAAGTAGATCACCAACAACTAAAGATGCCAATGCAAGAGACGCATATTGGAGATTCCACTGCAAGTGTTTGTCTCTGACCAATTTTGTTTCTCACACCTAAACTAGGAATAGCCACACCCTCTGGGAAATACTATTTATTTTGTTGTGCAAAACCACTGACTTTTTACTTACATTTGCAATTGTTTCGCAGGTCGGACGTGTACTCCAGAGGTACGCCTCTGACTGCAATTTCTAGCCCATTGTCCATAAACTACATGAAGGTAGAGTTGGCAACTGAGGCACAGCAAACAGTTACTGAGGTATCTGGGTCAAGGTTCTTTTTGCTGTTAAGAGTGTTTCTCAGTGGTATCAAATTCATGGATGTAGAGAATAGCCCTGTTCTTCAAACATCCATCCACTAACTCTCTTCTCTGTCAAACAATGTGGGCACTATCCAATGCAACATCATGACTGCTTCCTGTATAATGGCCCTGATACGTGTGATGATGTTTCTGTGCTCAGATACCACCTGAACATTGGGTACAAATCCTTTCTCTTCGTGAAGATCATGATTTTATGAGGAATCTGGATGCCCACATGAGTATCATGAGTGGTTCTTTATACTTGAGTGAAAGCTGTGCGTCTTGAACAACTGATAGCTCCTTTACACAAAAAAAGTGATGAAGAAGCCACCTTACAAACAGAGTGAATGTCACTTCCTTTATGCACAAGTGCTATGGATGTAGCATATGTCCGCATTAAAGTTTCATGCGGTAGTAACCTACACTTCCGATCCTGAGCTAGATGCTGTTGCTGACCATTATGCAACTTTATGGGAGGCAATCTTTTAAAGTGGAGGCAGTGAAGGCAGAACTCCTCTGACATGCACAGATGCCTGTCCTGTGATAATGAGGAGTGTGAATGGTCATTGTGCCTTCATCTGCTGGTCCCTCATTAACATCTTTTCCTCATGTCAATCAATTAGTGCACTGGAAAGCCCTGGAAAGTGTGACTTTAGAACCAGCGGTATACAAGGCTAATGAAGTAAAGTACTGGCAAGGAAAGAAACCCCAAAGTGCAAAAATGGAGACGTACCCAGCAAAAATAACTAACACGTGCAGAAAAACGAATATGAAATGATAGAAAAGCAGCAACATCGCCACAAAACCTACCTTCTCCCTTTTAAGAGGTAATTTGCTTCAGTAGATGAGTTTCATGATTCTTATTGTGTTTAGCTGTGGACAGAGCCTTGCTTGAACATGTCAAATTTGTGACTCAAACTTTAGTAGTGAATTTTAATGCTTAAATGAAACTGCACACAGCCTCATTAAGTGGCTCTAAAGTGCACCTTGTAAAATCGGGTGTGCAACAAATTGGGTGCATGACCGACCATCAACAACAGAGAGCAAAGCCCTGCCAATGGCACAGGGTTTCACAAAATTTACCCTGTGTACCTATTTGATCAAGAAAAAGAAGTATTGCAGGTATTGTGACTTTTATGACGAATTGTACTTTTCTTCTCTGTAAAGATTTGGAGATCCACCACGCAGCAGCATTTGCCACATAAACCAGAAGCACTAGTGTCGTAAGCATCAACACAAAGACTGTGACATCCATACTAACTGGTCAGCATTACCTCGTTTACTTGGCAAAAAACACATAGTACTTCCACCGCTTAAGGGAAACTTAGATAGGCCAGCTGAAGACAAAAACATCACTGGATTAATACCATGATATTGACCATGGTATTGGTGAGGTTATCACAGATAAGTATCATGAATTACAGGTTGGTAAGTATAGACAGCTCGCTCTTAGAAATGCATGCTTTCTTCCCTGAGATATTTACAGGGTTGGACCACTGCTATGAATCTGATATATCTGATAAACTTGAATATCAGTTCAAAGTGTTCTGACAGTTACTATGGCTGGAATTTTAATTTAGAGGCGGGTAGGGAGAGGAGGGGATTGGAAAGCAGTCGGGAAAGCCGAGAGACCGGAACCATTCTTGTAAATCTTTTCTGCACCCTCTCTAAGACCTTCACATCCTTCCTAAAATGCGGTGCCCCGAATTGGACACAATACTCTAGTTGAGGTCGAACCAGTATTTTATAAATGTTCATCATAACTTACTTGCTTTTGTACTCTATGCCTCTATTTATGAAGCCCAGGATCCCGTATGCTTTTTTTAACCACTTTCTCAACCTCCACTTTCAACGATTTGTGCACATATACCACTAGGTCTCTCTGTTCATGCACCCCCTTTAGAATCATACTCTTTAGTTTATATTACCTCTCCTTGTTCTTCCTACCAGAATGTATCACTTCGCACTTTTCTGCGATAAATTTCATCTGCCACGTGTCCATCCATTCCACCAGCCTGTCTATGGTTTCTTGAAGTCTATCACTGAAGTCGATCACTGTTCACTATATGTCCAAGTTTGGTGTCATCTGCAAATTTTGAAATTATGCCCTTTACACCCAAGTCAAAGTCATTGATATATATCAAGAAAAGCAGTGTGCCTAGCACCGACCCCAGGGGAACACCAGTGTATACCTTCCTTCAGTCCGAAAAACAACCGTTCACCACTACTCGCTGTTTCCTGTCACTTAGCCAATTTCGTATCCATGCTGCCACTGTCCCTTTTATTCCATGGGCTGCAACTTTGCTGGCAAGCCTAACATGTGGCACTTTGTTGAATGCCTTTTGGAAGTTTTGGTTCTGGATGTTGGGTCTCAAGTTAGCCACATATCCTTTCAACCCCACTCAATGACATTGAGCCCTCCACGGCAACAGTTTGAGGAATTCCTCATACATTAATATGAAGCTATACTATTCTATCCTCTACTGTTCCTGCACCAAAATTGTACATCACTAACTTTCATCCTGTGGTACTTTTAGTGCAAGAGTATTACAAGGGGTACAATTCGAAACAGCAAGCCACTTAGTGAGAAGAAAATGACCGGTCATGTGGGATTAAAGAATAATAATGCCCACAAATACATATGTTCACAATTAAAAATATCAGTATGACGCATACTCCTATCTATATAATAAAACAAATCTATCACGCTTTTCTGATTCAGTCAATACCACAATTAACCATACAACGTGGACATGTAAGAAAATTACATAGAAACATAGAAAATAGGTGCAGGAGTAGACCATTCGGCCCTTCGAGCCTGCACCACCACTCAATAAGATCATGGCTGATATTTCCCTCAGTACCCCTTTCCTGCTTTCTCTCCATACCCCTTGATCCCTTTAGCTGTGAGGGCCATATCTAACTCCCTCTTGAATATATCCAATGAACTGGCATCAACAACTCTCTGCGGCAGGGAATTCCACAGGTTAACAACTCTCTGAATGAAGAAGTTTCTCCTCATCTCAGTCCTAAATGGCTTACTCATTATCCTTAGACTGTGACCCTGGTTCTGGACTTCCCAACATCGGCAACATTCTTCCTGCATCTAACCTGTCCAGTCCCGTCAGAATTTTATATGTTTCGATGAGATCCCCTCTTATCCTTCTAAACTCCAATGAATACAGGCCCAGTCGATCCAATCTCTCCTCATATGTCAGTCCTGCCATCCCGGGAATCAGTCTGGTGAATCTTCGCTGCACTCCCTCAATAGCAAGAATGTCTTTCCTCAGATTGGGAGACCAAAACTGAACACAATATTCCAGGTGAGGCCTCACCAAGGCCCTGTACAACTGTAGTAATACCTCCCTGCTCCAAACTCAAATCCCCTAGCTATGAAGGTCAATATACCATTTGTCTTCTTCACCGCCTGCTGTACCTGCATGCCAACTTTCAATGACTGACGTACCATGACACCCAGGTCTCGTTGCACCTCCCCTTTTCCTAATCTGCCGCCATTCAGATAATATTCTGCCTTCGTGTTTTTGCCACCAACGTGGATAACCTCACATTTATCCATATTGTACTGCATCTGCCATGCATTTGTCCACTCACCTAACCTGTCCAGTCACCCTGCAGCCTCTTAGCGTCCTCTTCACAGCTCACACCACCACCCAGCTTAATGTCATCTGCAAGCTTGGAGATATTACATTCAATTCCTTCATCTAAATCATTAATGTATATTATAAATAGCTGGGGTTCCAGCGCTGAGTCCTGCGGCACCCCACTAGTCACCGCCTGCCATTCTGAAAAGGACCCGTTTATCCCGACTCTCTGCTTCCTGTCTGCCAACCAGTTCTCTATCCACGTCACCACATTACCCCCAATACCATGTGCTTTAATTTTGCACACTAATATCTTGTGTGGGACCTTGTCAAAAGCCTTTTGAAAGTCCAAATTCACCACATCCACTGGTTCTTCCTTGTCCACTCTACTAGTTACATCCTCAAAAAATTCTGGAAAATTTGGCAAGCATGATTTCCCTTTCATAAATCCATGCTGACTTGGACCGATCCTGTCACTGCTTTCCAAATGCGCTGCTATTTCATCTTTAATAACTGATTCCAACATTTTCCCCACCAATAATGTCAGGCTAACCGGTCTATACTTACCCGTTTTCTCTCTCCCTACTTTTTTAAAAAGTGGTGTTACATTCGCTACCCTCCAGTCCATAGGAACTGATCCAGAGTTGATAGACTGTTGGAAAATGATCACCAATGCATCCACTATTTCTAGGGCCACTTCCTTAAGTACTCAGGGATGCAGACTATCAGACCCTGGGGATTTATTGGCCTTCAATCCCATCAACTTCCCAAGCACAATTTCCCGCTTTATAAGGATTTCCTTCAGTTCCCCCTTCTCACTAGACCCTCGGTCCCCTAGTATTTCCGGAAGGTTATTTGTGCCTTCCTTCGTGAAGACAGAACCAAAGTATTTGTTCAACTGGTCTACCAATCAGGAATAAAGAACCCGCAGCATGCCAACCAATAAAATTGCGTATTTCTTTCTTATAATGGCAGTTAATCGATTTCTGTTGCTATATTGCTATCTGGTCCAACTGAATATATAACTAAATAAATAACATTTAGCATAATGGGGTCAATTCTGAGCACCCTCGTCTGACGTTAATGGGGTGGTAACAGCCTCAAAATGGAGAGGGTAGCCTTACAGCCCCATTAACACTGGCGATGCACCGGGCTCCATTTCAAAAGGGCCCTACCGCTGGGTGTCTAATGTCTGTCCATTTCAAGTGATATGCCCCTTTTAATATGTTAATTTGGGTCCTATGACAGAAATAGGCTGCCATTTATCATGTTAGATAGCAGTGCCGGCTCCGATTAATTCCATGGGCGATGGAAGAGAAGAGGTCCTCTAAAAGTAATTCTTGTATAATGTGACCCCACCAGCCCCCCACTACCCCCCCGCCCCCCGCCCACTGCAGTCTATCTAGCTGGCAGCATACCCAAAATCACATGGGCCAATTTGCCGCCGAAATGGGTAGCTGCACAACGCACACACCCCGTCAGCCGCCCAAAAGTCAAATTCTACCCCAATATCTGCACAGAAATATTTATTTAATTCTGAAAAATAAAATGAATTTTCCCATAAAGTCGGTAATTGTATGTTATAAATGCCTCGAAGGTGTTTTTCCCACAGAAAGCTGCCCTTTTCTCTGAAATCTGAGGCCTGAATTCCACTTCATTTCCAGCTTCCATTGTGTACCTGGGACTCGCATGAATGAAGGGGCTCAGCCAAGAATGGGATGCCCAGAATAGCCCTGTGTCTCTCTACAATTACTGGGATGCACCAGGGTCAGTGTTTGTGCTACTCTGATGGACTAGAGCTTGTGGAACGCAGCTTGCACCTGTCACTTTGTAGGGAGGCAGGACTTACAAATAAGAACATAAGAATTGGAGCAGGTGTAGGCCATTCGGCCCCTCGAGTCTGCTCCGCCATTCAATGAGACCATGGCTGATCTGCTACCTCAACTCCATTTTCCTGCACTGTCCCCATATCCCTTGATTCCCTTAATATCCAAAAATCTATCGATCTCTGTCTTCAATATACTCAAAGACTGAGCCGCCACAGTCCTTTGGGGTACAGAACTCCAAAGATTCACCACCCTCTGAGTGAAGAAGTTTCTCCTCATCTCAGTTATTTTGAGACTGTGACCCCTGGTTCTAGACTCCTCCTAGGGAGGAAACATCCTCCCTACATCTATCCTGTCAAGCCCTGTAAGAATTTTGTATGTTTCAATGAGATCACCCCTCATTCTTCTAAACTCTAGAGTATATAGGCCTCATCAACTCAATCTCTCCTCATAGGACAATCCCCCATCCCAGGAATCAGTCTGGTGAACCTTCGTTGCACTCCCTCAATGGCAAGTATATCCTTCCTTTGGTAAGGGGATCAAAACTGTACACAATACTCCAGGTGCCGTCTTACCAGGGCCCTATATAATTGCAACAAGATGTCTTTGCTCTTTTACTCAAATCCTCTTGTAATAAAGGCCAACATACTATTTGCTTTCTTAATTGCTTGCTGTACCTGCATGTTAACTTTCAGTGATTTGTGTACAAGGACACCCAGGTCCCTCTGAACACCAACATTTCCCAATCTCTCACCATTTAAAAAATACTCTGCTTTTCTATTTTTCCTACAATAGTGGATGACTTCACATTTCTCCACATTATATTCCATTTGCCATGTTCTTGCCCACTCACTTAGCCTGTCTATATCCCCTTGAAGTCCCTAGGCAACCTCCTCACAACAAACATTCCCACCTAGCTTTGTATCATCAGCAAACGTGGATAAATTACATTTGGTTCCCTCTTCCAAATCATTGCTATACATTGTGAAGAGCTGGGGCTCAAGCACTGATCCTTGTGATGCCCCACTAGATACAGTCTGCCAATCCGAAAATAACCTGTTTATTCCTATTTTCTGTTTTCTGTCTGTTAATCAATCCATGCTAGGATATTACCCCCAATCCCATGAGCCCTAATTTTCTTCAATAACCTCTTTTGTGGCAACTTATCAAATGTTTTCTGAAAATCCAAATACACCACACCCACTGGTTCCCCCTTATCTATTCCGCTAGTTATAACCTCAAAAAACAGATTTGTCAAATATGATTTCCCTTTCATAAATCCATGTTGACTCCACCCAATCCTATTATTATTTCCTGGAATGAAGGCCCGAACGTCGCCGGAGGGATGAAGGCCCGAACGTTGCCGGAGGGAGGAAGGCCCGAACGTTGCCGGAGGAAGGAAGGCTTGAACGTCGCCGGAGGGAGGAAGGCCCGAACGTCGCCGGAGGGAGGAAGGCCCGAACGTCGCCGGAGGGAGGAAGGCCCGAACGTTGCCGGAGGGAGGAAGGCCTGAACGTCGCCGGAGGGAGTAAGGCCCTAATTTCGCCGGAGGGAGGAAGGTCTGAACGTCGCCGGAGGGAGGAAGGCTTGAACGTCGCCGGAGGGAGGAAGGCTTGAACGTCGCCGGAGGGAGGAAGGCCCGAACATCGCCGGAGGGAGGAAGACCCGAACATCGCCGGAGGGAGGAAGGCCTGAACGTCGCCGGAGGGAGGAAGGCCTGAACGTCGCGGGAGGGAGTAAGGCCCTAATTTCGCCGGAGGGAGGAAGGCCTGAACGTCGCCGGAGGGAGGAAGGCCTGAACGTCGCCGGAGGGAGGAAGGCCCTAATTTCGCCGGAGGGAGGAAAGCCTGAACGTCCTCGGAGGGAGGAAGGCCTGAACGTCGACGGAGGGAGGAAAGCCTGAACATCGACGGAGGGAGGAAGGCTCGTGCGTTGGGCGGAGAGACTAGGGCCCAAACCTGTGGCTGGAGCTGGTCAGAGGCTCACCGCCGTCAGGGATCGGTTGGAACAGCTGAGTCAGCCACGTCCAGTGGGGAGCAAAAAGCGAAGATCCAGTTGGAAGGTCTTGGCAGCAGAGAGGTCGATTTGGAAGGTAAGTCTTGATTTGGGGATGGGCAGCAGGCCTTCATCCCTCCAGTGACATCCTGGCCTTCCTTCCTCCAGCGACATTTTGCCCTCCCCCCGGCTGCTGGCCCCACTCAACTGCGGAGCCTCTGTCGAGCACGTGGTGTGCACAATGGCTGAGGTAACTCTGACTCCTCTTCATCAACTCCTTCCATGAAGTAGACCTCTGGCCATCCCAATGCCTGCCCTCAGTCAGGAGCTGAAGCCTGTGAAAGGGAAGCATTACCTCAAATCTCTCATCGCCACTTTCCACTCCTCGGATCTCTCACCATCTCACCAAAGGGCGCTGCTCAGCGCCGAGCTTATGGCTCACATCCCACCGTAGGCAACTAGGCTCATACAGCAGCGCCTGGTCTCCAGTCATCTTGGACCCTCTTGCTACTGGACCAAGACCTTGCTCTACTAAGCCCAATTCTATGTTTCTATGTGGTAGCCGATGTGCAACGGCCATCCCATGTTAAAATAACTCACGCACAGGCATCTTCCACCCCTTCAAAATGAAGTTCGGGACCTGGATATTATTTCCTAAGTGCCCTGTTACCACGTCCTTATTAATAGATTCTTGCATTTTCCCTACTACTGATGTCAGGCTAACTGGTCTGTGGTTCCCCGTTTTCGCTCTCCCTCCTTTCTTAAATAGCGGGGTTACATTTGCTACCTTCCAATCTGCGGGAACCGTTCTAGAATGTATGGAATTTTGGAAGATGACAACTAATGCATCCGCTATCTCTGTAGCCACCTCTTTCAAAATCCTAGGATGTAGGCCATCAGGTTCAGGAGATTTATCGGCTTTCAGTCCCATTAATTTCTCCAGTACTGGTTTTTTTACTAATAATTTTTTTCAGTTCCTCATTCTCGCTAGACCCTTGGTTCTCCACTACTTATGGGAGGTTTTTTGTGTTTTCTTCTGTGAAGACACACACAAAGTATTTGTTTAATATCTCTGCCATTTCCTTATTCCCATTATAATTTCTCCTGTCTCAGCCTGTCGGGGACCGCCATTTACTTTTGCTAAGCTTTTCCTTTTTACAGTCTATTTTTATGTATCTCTCTAGTTTACTCTCATATTCTATTTTTTCTTTCTCTAACAATTTCTTGCTACTCCTTTGCTGAATTCTAAAATATTCCCAATCCTCAGGTTTACTGCTCTTTTTGGCAACATTATAAGACCTCTTCAATTGATCTAATACTATTTTTAACTTCTTGGTAGCCACGGTTGGACCACTTTTCCTGTGGGGTTTTTGTGCCTTAAAGGAATATATATTTGTTGTAAATTATAGATTAATTCTTTAAATGCTAGTCATTGCTTGTCTACCAATATACCTTTTAATGTACTTTCCCAATCTACCTTAGCTAACTCTCCCCTCACACCTACGTAATTTCCTTTGTTTAGATTTAAGACCCTAGTTTCGGATTTAAATAAATCACTCAAACTTAATGTAAAAATCTATCATATTATGGTCACACTTCCCTAAATGCCCCTTTACTACAAGGTTATTAATGAATCCTTTCTCCTTGCACAATACTAGATCTAAAATAGCCTGTTCTCTTGTTGGTTCCTCAACATACTGATTTGGAGAACTATATTGTATACATTCCATGAATTCGCCCTCCTCACCATTACTGCAAATTTGGTTTGCCCAGTCTATATGTAGATTAAAGACCCCAATGATTACTGTATTACCCTTCTTACATTTGTCTCTAATTTCCTGATTTATACTGTGCACTACATTACCACTACTGTTTGGCGGCCTATAAACAACTCCCACCAGTGTTTTCTGGCCTGTCTTGCTGTTTCTTAGCTCCACCCAACTTCTTGATTCTACTTCTTGATTTTCCAAGCTAGGATCCTTTCTCTCTACTGTCATGGTTTGGTCTGAGAATGGCCAGTCTTGCTGTTAATCATAAAAAGTATTCTGTTCAGAATGAAAACATGCTAAGCATTACCATTGTACTCCAGATTACCCATCAGAAACACATGAAAGATCAGCTAGTCCATTGATATATTATTCGCAAATTGCCAGTACGACCATTCAAACATGGAATTGATGCAGATAGTTTTAATAATGAATGATTGTTCTGAGACACTTCCTAATTCCTGAATTGAAACAGCTTCTAATGAGATTTTCACAAATCTGTCCTGTTGATGCTGGTTCATCATTTCCAGCTATAGGTTGTTGAAAATGTTTATCCTTTATAGCTGTGACATGGATCTTATTCTCAATAAAGACTAGGTGGTTTATTCTCTGAATGGCGTAACAAAAATATTTTGCAAACTTTACATGGCTAATATTGCAAAGTTCTCCCTGAGTAATCAAAGTATTGGTTAGTACAGGAAAACATTTGCTTTATATGTGGCTGCTTATACTTCTGCTATGCTGAAATTTGTGGGTTTGTCCATTGTCCAGCTGGATGAGACAGCCCTCATTTAGTTCCATTCCAATCTATCCATTGGTAGCCAGAGAATCACCTGCAAGGGCTTCTATTCCTGCTCCTGCACCGTTTTCTCTGAAGTCCCCCAAGGATCTATCTTTGCCCTTGAGGCAGTCAGGGCCCGCGGGAAGGAGCACTTCGAAGATCCCCTCAATCGAGATTCTGCCTTTGATTCAAGTGTTCTCGACTCCATCCCGCATCATGCTACCCGCCACCACGTCAGTAAAACCCCAACACTGCATGAGGTAGAAAAAGCCATGAGACAGCTTAAGAACAACAGGGCTACGGGAGTGGATGGAATCCCTGCTGAGGCACTGAAGTATGGCGGAGAGGCACTGTTGGCGCGAATACATGACCTCATCTCTCTCATCTGGAGGGAGGAGAGCATGCCGGGAGATCTCAAAGAGGCAGTGATCATGACCATCTTTAAAATAGGGGACAAGTCCGCGACTGCGGCAACTACAGAGGAATCTTCCTACCATCAGCCACTGGGAAAGTCGTCGCTAGAGTCCTCCTTAACCGTCTTCTCTCTGTGGCCGAGGAGCTCCTCTCGGAGTCACAGTGTGGATTTCGTCCCCTACGGGGCACAACGGACATGATTTTGCAGCACGACAGCTACAGGAAAAATGCAGAGAACAGTGCCAGCCCTTATACATGGCCTTCTTCGACCTTACAAAGGCCTTTGACACTGTTAACCGCGAGGGTCTATAGAGCGTCCTCCTCCATTTCAGATATCCCCAAAAGTTCGTCAACATCCTCCGCCTGC